>NC_066548.1:4514212-4714212 GCF_024679095.1 Eriocheir sinensis
GTCATACGTCACCTCAGTGCAGTTTAATCAAGTCTAGGGAGCCGCCGTGCCGTGTTTGGGTGTCCGCCTGACGGAGCCAAGTGGACAGAACTCCGATGGACCCAATGGACTGGACTTATCGGTGGTGCTGCTGGTGGGGGCTTGAGAGGAGGCGGAGAAAGAGGAGGAGGAGGAGGAGGAGGAGGAGGAGGAGGAGGAGTTAGGAGAGGGAGAAGGAGGGACGCTTGAGAAAGGAAGTTAGTAAATTCTCTTTGAGCGGAAGCATTTAGCGGATATTTTTTATTTTACATTTCTTACTGCCTCCTTGTCTGTCTCTTTTCTTATAGGTTTGGAGAGAGAGAGAGAGAGAGAGAGAGAGAGAGAGAGAGAGAGAGAGAGAGAGAGAGAGAGAGAGAGAGAGAGAGAGAGAGAGAGAGAGAGAGAGAGAGAGAGAGAGAGAGACGAACAGACAAAATAAATAATACAGATAGAAGAACATTTTACGCTCCAACAGTTTTATAACAATGCAGACCGATACACAGTTACTGAAATAGAAACAGATAATAACATACCAAAAATCAGTGCATAAAAGATCCAGTCTCAAGCCTCGTGCGAGATATATTTGATGAAACCATTTACTTGAGTTGAGTGACGTTACAAATCTTGGTGACCGGCTTATCGGGTCACGGTGATGTTAATGATAATGGTGTTGGATGGTAGTGATGGTGGTGGTGGTGGTGGTGGTAGTGGCTTGTGATGGTATAAGTGCTGATGGTAGTGGTTGTGGTGATGACATTGGTGAAAGGCATAAATACTGATTCTAATTAGGTAGTGGGGGTAGTTAGTGCGATGGAAACAATGCGGAGGTCACACAAAACATATCCTACGGGACTAATATTTCAAATGTATTCCCTTGGGTTCTCGGTGATTCCTCGCTCAATGAATATGGGAGTCGGGCCGCCGCGTGTGACCGGGAGAATCTGATGTTAGGGAATTTCAGCTCTTATTTCCAAGTTATGCAGTACTGTACCGTGCCGAAGGTGTTCACTATCTCGTCACTCCTCTGTTATGGTGGTTTCCCGCTAACTGTTTCCTGTGAGAGTTACGATAATTCATACCAACGTCAACATTACGAACCTTTTGACATTCCATTGCATGATACGTACGTTGGAAAACTATACCCAGAGAAAGGTGTCACTCTCTCTCACTCTTAAATTATAGGCACAAGAAACACCTCGTGGCGGCTGTGAAGGCTGTTTCTCTCGTCCCTTTTTTTCTTTCCATAAACATTTTTTCTCTTCTATTTTCCACGCTCTTGTAACAACTGATCATTTAACACATTTCCGGCACATCTTCTTTCAGCGTTGTGTCGTATTCTTTGTTCTTTATCAATACGTGTCGGTTCGGTTCACGGTAGATAGGCCACATAATACGATTTAACGCTTGACACTTATTCCTGTTAAACTGAGGCATAATGTTGACGCGGGGACTCTTCCTTCATGTTCCTTTTTTTTCTTACTGTGCGTTACCTCTCAATATAAAATGTGACAATACAATTCATCTTTTTTTCTCTCTCTCTTTGAAGATATTTAGAGAGTTTTTACCTTTCACGAGCCTTACCTAACACCTAGATTTTCCTACCGATGTGTTATTCTGCTTCCTAAAACTTCCTTTGTAACTCGTGTCTTTGTGTGAGCAGCAGGAAAATGATGGAAAACAAATAAATTCAGATGAAGAAGAACTTAAGAAAATACACGGAAAGATATTGCAGGCCATGATTATATATATACGTAATACTTTGTAAGCTACAGGTGCTGGTCAAAGGCATAACAAAAGGGAGAGTGAGCTAAAGGTATTCTATTTATGGAGGCACTCGTATATCCTAATCCATTTGTATCCGTTGAAGTTATTGTAGATATTGCCATTGCTGTTATTGTTGTTGCTCTCCCTGTTGGATTTCTATTTGCATTTCCAGTGTTGTCCTTTTCATTAGTGTTGCCGCCGCTGCGCCACGCGAGCCGGCCAGCGCGCGGCGAGGCATCCCGAAGGACATTAACGATTCTTGGCGAGTGAGTCCGCGAAATGGTGGCCAGCGGCGGCGGTCCAGCGGGAGGGACATTTGACGCGTGGCTTTTGCGTTTGTTCCATTCCAGTAAGTCTTGTAACTCTTATATTTCTTTGACTCATATTGCTCACTCGGAAATATTAAAACCATTCACATATTACATTAATGATTTTGCTGTTAAGAAAGAGTTTGCGCTTGCCTGATTTTTGTACAGTCAGTCCCCTCAGGAAATGCAAAGACACAAAGAAACAATCAGAGCGACCAAGATATTGTTATTGGAAAATCGGGGAGAAAAGAAAAGAAAAGAAAACTGTTACACACACACACACACACACACACACACACACACACACACACACACACACACACACACACACACACGCACACGCACACACGGAGATAAGAAAACAATAAGCAATAAAAGAAAAGAACAAGTGTAACGCAATAACCGTAGAGGCGCGGAACACGGAAACACGAGATGAATGAGAAATTTCCTCCTTCAATATGAGACCCTTTCTTGGAGGCGGAGGGAGGGAGGGAAGAGGAAGAGGTCGGTGAAGGAGGGAGAGAAAAAAAATAGCTGAGGTGGTGAAGGTGGTTGGATGGGAGCAATTTCTCTCTGTAGCCAGATGGAAGTGGAGGAGGTGGAGGAGGAGGAGGAGGAGGAGGAGGCGGAAGGTGAAGAATGAATAGGAGGAACAATAAGAAGGAAAATAAGAGAATTAGGGGGAATAATATGAAAAAGAAGAGAGAGAGAGAGAGAGAGAGAGAGAGAGAGAGAGAGAGAGAGAGAGAGAGAGAGAGAGAGAGAGAGAGAGAGAGAGAGAGAGAGAGAGAGAGAGAGAGAGAGAGAGAGAGAGAGAGAGAGAGAGAGAGAGAGAGAGAGAGAGAGAGAGAGAGAGAGAGAGAGAGAAGGAGAGGGAGGGAGAGGGAGGGGGGGAGGTGGTGGGGGCGGTGGTGTGGTGGTGGAGGGGAGAGGAGGGGAGAAGAACAGCAATGATAAAAGAGGATAGGAGGAGGAGGAGGAGGAGGAGGAGGAGGAGAAGATTTATCACCACGGCGTCTGGCAGTGTTACATTTCCTCCTGACGGTCATATTCCGAGGCGCCGCAGGGCTGTTAGGGACACCGAGAGGGGAGGAAGAGGAAGAGGAGCAAGAAGGGAAAGAGGAGGAAGAGGAATGTGAAAAGGAAGGAAAAAGGAAGAGGATGAAAAGGAAGGAAAAGAGGGGAAAGAGGCAGGGGAGGAGACGGCCTTAAGCTGAGCAGGAAAAAGAAGAAAAGGAGGAGGAGGAGGAAAGAAAAAGAGCATAAACAAGAAATAAAAGGAGGGAGAAGTAAGGGAAGCAAAGAGAGAAGCTGAAGGGGAGGAAGGGAGCAAGGGTGTTAAAAGGAGATGGTGGAAGAGAGGAGAAGAGAAGGAAAAATAAGGAATGGAGAGGAGGAAGAATAGGAGTGTTTGGAGCAGAAAGTAAAGGGAACAGGAAAAGAAGTGGGATAAGAGAGAACAATAAGCAAAGGAAATGGGAGAAGAGATGCAGTAAATGTGGAATAAACGGAAATAAAAGTAGCAACAGAACAAAAAAGGAAAAGGAGAGAAAATAAAACAGTTCAGAAGGCCGAGGAAAATGTCAAACGCGCGCTGATATGTACCTTTACTTTTTTCCAAGGCTCTTCCTGTCAAGTGTCAAATGAGCGTCCAAAGGTCACAGCGGTTCTCCAGGCGGTCATACGAGCTTCTCAGGTTGAAAAAAGAAAGAATAGAAAGTTGGAGCTGCCACCTTTAAGAGAGTGGAATAGAAAATGGTCCCGACAGCACCTGATGTCTCCACGTATATGCATATTAAAAAGTAATGCCTTTGATTCCATTTGAAGGAAGGAATTAGTTTTTCATTGGCGCCTGCAGATGAAATTAACTCAGGGGGTAAGTGGGGAAGGAAGAAGAGGGTAGGAGGAGAGGGGGAAAGGGAGAAAGCTAAAAGTGTGAGAGAAAGAATAGATGGGATGATGAATGGGTGACTGGGTAGACAAGAGAGTGAAGAGAAAGAAAAGGATGAAATAAAATAATGAAAAGAAAGGAAGAGAAGAGAAAGAAAAGGATGAAGTAAAATTATGAAAAGAAAGGAAGAAAAAATAAAGAAACGGATGAAAAAGTGAAAATAAGCTCGTAAAAAGGAGAAGGAAAGTTAACTGCAGGATAGATAATTTAAACTACAGCGCGATAATTATAAAGAAAGGTACGTAAATCTGATGGAAGATAACGAGAGGAAGTGAAACAGAGGGAAGGATAAGGAGAAAACTCAGTAGAGCTAGCGAGGTTAGAGAGGAAGTGAGGATGGAGGGAGAGGGAACAATGCCCTTTTGTCTCTAGTTCTTAAATTATGCTCACTCTAAAAGCGTTAACCTAATTGAGTCGCGAGCTCCGTCCTTCTCCGCCTCCTCGTTTTAACTCTTTCATTGTTGTGTTCGGTATCGACGGCTCTCCTGTAGGTAACCCCGAAGGAGATCACGGAGGCTTCCCGAGTTCCTGCAACAATTTGGAGCCAGTAACAAAAGAGAAGATGGCGCCACTATAAACACTTGCCTGCGCCATGACGGGCCGGGGTCGAACACCATCCAGGCCCCTCAAGCAAGCCTACCGACGTTATAGGTGTAGACGTAAAAAATAAATAAATAAATAAATAAATAAAATTAATCGCATTAACCGCATTACTTTTGATTCATCACGAATATTTTATACATGCTGAACAACGCCATTAGTGTCAGAGTTTTCTATATTCTATCTATTTCTTCTCATTTTAATAACTTTTTATATGCATTATATCGATAACTGTTTTGTCTTCATTCTCAATCATTTTATCTTTTTTTCCTGTATTATTCTCGAACCTCTAAGTGCGTTCGAGGTTTGCCATACCTCTTGAGAAATCATATAACATGCGTTCTGTGGTTGTGCTGTAAAGTCCATAGCAAGATGATGACATTATCTAAGCAAATTATTTAAAACCGTTCATATATTCTTTCACCAATCTTCTCCTCGCCTTGTTGACAGCAAACCCTCAACTTCCATCCACCACTAGAAAAAACGGGAGAGTGAGCTGACCAATGGTAACTATAGTCCCCGTGTTTAAACAATATTCATGAATAGAACTCTCTAAAAGTTGCATATCTTTTAGAAAAGGACTGAAAATAGACAGCACAATATTCTTTTTTTTTTTTTTTTAATGCTGCTCATGGCGGGGGCTGTTAAATAAGCTATCCGTTAAAAGACGTTTCTAAGATGAAATCCTTTAGCTTAATTTTCTCTCTTGACAACACACGTAAAATGTCTGTGTACGGCTAATATGATACATTTCTTTTTATGAGTCTAGAACGTTAGGGCCTATCGAATACTTACTTATAAATTAATTATGGAAAGCCTGCTGTCCCAAGAAAATATACTTAACAGAAAGGAAATCTCATGTGTTGTCGTGTAAGAATATCTCATTCCAATAAGACAGAAAACCCATTTCAAGGCTCTTCCCATCCATATCTTCCCGTGGCTTGCCGAGGGGGAGGACCGTCAAGAGGGAAGGGAACGGAACGCAAGACAAGGGGAGAGAGCAAGGGAAGGGAAGGGCAGGGAAAGGCTAGGATAAGGGAGGGCACGATGGTAGGCATTTCCATTTAGATTACCGTAGTTGCCTCGTTACGGATAATAGTAGCGACCATTACTTCCCGCGAATTAAAAAAATGGAATCCAGTCACGGGGTGTTAGCCAGCTCTGCGGCATTACTGAGGAAACACTGTATTGCACCGCCCGGCTATATTTTTTAGTGTTTATATCATTTAATCCTTCAGCTTAGGTCGTGTTCTTTTACAGCCTCATAAACATATTAACGAGACGTGCATTGACAGAAATGGCCATTCGTTATCAGGTCCATTAGTCATTACAGGCCGTGATTTATTTAGCGACACCTGCGTCACCGGGGAAGTGGGCGATAAAAAACATGCAGTCAGGAGGAACTTAAACCCGGAGCACTATAATTTATGACCCGCGGGACAAGCGACCGACGGACAAAAATGAGTTAGAGCTATGAAGGATGACAACAATAACAGTTAAAACATTGAAGCTAGTTTATAAAAGAAATCTACCTCATTTATTGAAAGCAAATTAGGCAACGAACCGTGAGACGTAATATAACAAGAGAGCTTTATAATATCAATCTAACTTACTAAAAATGCGCTATGACTGCTGTATGTGTATTTGGTGGACTGGGATAACTACACATTTTAGGAAGGGTGTCATATCAACCGGGTCACGAACAAAGAAAACATTAATTATAGGAAAGTTGTCATGTCTACCGGGTAAGGAACAAAGATAACATTACAGATTTTAGGAAGGGTGTCATGTCTACCGGGTCACGGACAAAGATAACATTACACATTATAGGAAGGTTGTCATGTCTACCGGGTCACGGACAAAGATAACATTACACATTATAGGAAGGTTGTCATGTCTACCGGGTCACGGACAAAGATAACATTACACATTTTAGGAAGGGTGTCATGTCTACCGGGTCACGGACAAAGAAAACATTACACATTTTAGGAAGGGTGTCATGTCTACCGGGTCACGGACAAAGATAACATTACACATTATAGGAAGGTTGTCATGTCTACCGGGTCACGGACAAAGATAACATTACACATTATAGGAAGGTTGTCATGTCTACCAGGTCACGAACAAAACCTGAAAATGGAGCTCACACTTCACTACACGCTCTTCCTATTCTGCACCTTCAACCATTAGTTTTTTCGTTATGTTCTTCTGTTGTTCCAGCATAATAAAAAATACCTCCAACGCCTCGTCCCTGTCTCCTGCGGGACTATCTATAAAAAAGCGCGAACGTTTCCGTGACCTCTTGCGTCGAAACGAGAGTTAAATGAATATGCCTCCAGAGCAGAAGCAGAAATGTAATTGAAAAACTGTTTGATAAATAACGTGAAACAATCTACTTCGCATATATACTTCCGCAGCTAATGTAACATAAAAAGGTAAAAAGAAATGATGTGTGTTTGTAAATGTGAATTAATAATAAATAACGAAAAAAGAAGCAAGGAAAGAAGGGAGGAAAGAAATATGAAATGAAAGAGCATATAGAAATGGAATATAAAGAAGAAAGAAGAAAATAGACAAAGGAAAATAAAAAAAATCAAGAAATCGTAAAATGAGAAAAAGAAAACAAGGAACTAAGAAGGAAAAAAAACACGAAAAATGAATATACATAAAAAACGAAAAAATAATAATAATAAAAATACGAGTCGGTTGGTTCTTCAGGCAAGACTCGAGGAAGGAAAGAAAGAAGGAGCGTGGAGAGTAGGAAGGCAGGAGGGAAGGACGGAAGGAGGGAGGAGGCCCAGGTGGACGCAGACGTTGGCGTGGACAGGTGATTGTGGTTTATGGGCGCAGAACATCCTTGCTCAGCGTCCTCGTGTAGCGGCGGAGAAAACAACACAATTACGATGACTTATGGCCCAGTAGACGGAGAAGAAAATACTCGTAGGGAAATAAGAGGAGGAGGAGGAGGAGGAGGAGGAGGGTAAGCAGGGGGAGATGAGGAGGGAGAGGAGGAGGATTAAGAAGTGAGTAATTAATGAGTTAGTAAAAGGAGAGGAAGTGGTTTAAAAAAAAAAGTTAAGATGGTGACGTAAAAGTTGTATAATAAGGAGAGAGAGAGAGAGAGAGAGAGAGAGAGAGAGAGAGAGAGAGAGAGAGAGAGAGAGAGAGAGAGAGAGAGAGAGAGAGAGAGAGAGAGAGAGAGAGAGAGAGAGAGAGAGAGAGAGAGAGAGAGAGAGAGATAGAGACAAAAATGATAAATGGGAAGAATGAAACGTACAGAGAAGGTAAAATACGACCAAACTGTGACTCCTAAAAAAGAAAAAAGAGAGCGGAAGAAGACAAAGAAGAGGTAATAAAAAGAGAACAAAAAGAGCAACAAAGAAGGCAAGAAACGCATGGATGAGAAGCCCTAGGACGTAGTGATGATTGCGTACACAGGGAGAAAACAAAAGGGAGATAGAAGGGTACGTAAGAAAAGGCGAAGCGGGTCAATACGGGTGAAAGGAAGAACGAAAAGGCGAGCTAGATGAAGGGGAACAAGTGTTTACGTAAGGCGAGAAAAAACGGGAGAGAGAGAGAGAGAGAGAGAGAGAGAGAGAGAGAGAGAGAGAGAGAGAGAGAGAGAGAGAGAGAGAGAGAGAGAGAGAGAGAGAGAGAGAGAGAGAGAGAGAGAGAGAGAGAGAGAGAGAGAGAGAGAGAGAGGGTTTGGAAAGGCGTTGATAAAATGTAAGAAGACGGAGGAAAAGGAGGAAGAGGAGAAAGAGGTAAAGGAAGAGGAAGAGGAGGAGGGGAAGGACGACGAGGAGGAGGGCAGAATAGTGAGGGTGGCGGTGAGGAATAGACCTTCTCCATTAGTTCGCGTCTGCTGTCAGGTTGCAGATGGAGCACTAGCAGGCACCCACGCGGATCCGGTAAGCTCCGATGCGGCGGAAAAAATAGCTTGTCCTCGAATTATCTTGAACTTTCTCATTCATGTTAACCTTGGAGAGTTATTAATAGGTCTTTTATCACAATATATTACAGAGAAACATATTGATTAACTGTAAGTGGAAGGTGACGCATGAAATACCTCTGATCACTCTATTCTTTTCAGAGCTTGACGGTGTTTCTTTTTCAGGTCTAATTTCGTCTTCATGTGTCTGTAGTGAAAATGCATGTTGAACTTGGCAAAACGTAGGGAAAAGGGACTCACAATGCACTGAATAAATACAGAGTGAAATCAGAACAATAACACTGGTAAAAACATTCGGAAAAGGATATGCAGGAGGAAGAAGGGACGATAAGGAGAATATTAAATCTGCCTTGCATCCCTTATAAAAACGGGAAAAGGAAAAGGAGGGGGATGAGAAAATGACACGCTGGTCAGTTTAAGCACCTCATACGCGTAAACGTGTGTGTACTAAGCTTAGGCGTGATTCATCCCAAGACTTTACTCGTGGTCAGACTCGAGCTTCAGGATGGTAGACGAGTTGTTACTACTTTAGCAGGTTGGTCATGGTAACACTAGTTTACAGTTTTCTTCCTTTTTTGGGTTTTGCATCTATTATTTTTTGCCATCCATCTCTATTTATATGTGGGGGGTTTTCTATGAGACGAGAAGATTTTTATCCACTGATGGACAAGCTTGTCGATAATTTCCGTATTTCTTTGATATTTTCCCAACGTTCTGATGGTAAGCTCAAGTTTTTTTTAACAAATTACTTACTTTCCCTTACGAGAAAAAATAGAATATCATCTTAGCTGCTACAATCATTCTAACAGCGCAATGATTTACCAAAAAATATGCCTACCTAAAATATGATATTTCTCAAAACATGAATTTCTCATATCGCGTCATCCCTCCCAGCGCCGCATCCTGTGATCCCGGCGGCGTCTGCTGGGGCCGCTAACCCTCACCGCAACATCCTTTATTTATCTTTATGGGCGGTGCGGCACAATATGGTGACGCCAAATGATACCCCGAAGAACACCTCCTCCCCTACACGCCTCAGGGGGCACACTAAGAACTCGCTGCCGCGGCTCACCCAAATAAAGGGAGTCTTGGGAAAAATGGCTCCATCTAGGGGAATGACCAATGGTAACTGGCTATTGAGGAGCGGCGGGCGGGGGGCGGAGGGGAAAAGGAAATATCCCGAGGCGTCTGGGGAAGGGAGAAACTCATTTTATCAGATGCTCCCTCCTTCCTCCTCCCTCTCTTCCCAGCCCTTCCTCCCTTCCCTGTCAAATGATCCTTCCTCCCCTCCGCCCCTCTCCTCTCGTCCCACCTTCCCCCTCTCTCCCTTCCTTCCGTTTCCTCTCCCTCCCTCCCTCCCACCCCACCGTCTCCCTCTGTTACTCTTCTCTCCTTCGCTTATTGTTCCTCTCTGCCGCTGTTCCTTTGGTTGTATATATAAGAGAAAGAGGGAGAAAGATAGAAAGAGCAGCAGTAAACAAAAAAGGCAGACTGAGTTACTCTATTTTTTTATTGAGTTAAAAGAAAAAAATATATGTATGTAGATATGTACTTTTTTTTACAGTAGAGGAAGTAGCTTAAGGGCAAAAAAATCCCCCAAAGTACTGCTTCTGTAAATAAATGATAGCTGTATATTACATGTGATTTTTTTCTTGTCAATAAAAAAGGAAAAAAAACATCAAAACTCTTCCTTCCACAAAAGAAGAACAGGAAGAGTTACAAAATATATGGTCTATCAACGGTCGGGGGGTGTCAAGGCACTCCTCTCCTTAAACGTTCAAGTCGTAGATAGGGGGAAATACTGCCGAAGGTTGGCTGTTATGAAGTTTACCAGTGAAAGAGAATAAAAGGACAAAAATACTGGTTGACTCTTGCGCATTTGGATGTTGGACAGTACATGGATGAGCCAAGGTTGAATTAAAAGCCACGTGCAGTGAGGCAGCGGGAGAAGTTAGACGCAGGTGGCATGTTCAGAAGACCCGTAAGGTTTAACATAGCGATAGAAGGTAGTAAGAAAAGAGGAGCAACACAGCAGAATTTGAAGGGGTAGACGAGTCAGTAAAAAACAAACACACACACACAAAAAAAAAAACGAGTTGAAATATACCCATTTTATTTTTTTGTTTACTTTTACTTACATTGTCTGATTTTAGAGCCTAGCAGTTATATAAAAGGAATATCTAGAAATAGTGAATGGATGTTCTTACCCGAGGCAACAGATGCAAGCCAATCGCTCACTCGAAATGGAAATAAAAAGACAAATAACATTGGAATGGAGTCGGAAGCAAGGTAACATTCGGAGAGGCGCCCTACCTTTGTAATTGGATTTATGCACAAGTTATTTTTTAGTCACTGCGCACTCCCTTTATAACATTTGGATCAGACACATGAATTTTGATTAAGTCTCTGTAGATGAAATGAAAAGTACTTAGAGTGAAATCACAGAGATAAGCAATAACTCAAGACGAATAACAATAGAAATAAGAAGAAAATCAACAATACTAAGTCTCTGGAAAGGAATCTAAAAAGCCCTTAAGAGAATGGAAAGACTAATAACGATTCAAAACGAACAACAATGATAATAAACAGAAAAACACCAACACAACAACAACAACACTAATAACACCACACTAAACAAAACCCATCTCAAAAACCAAGGCAAACAAATAAGTAAGTTCACAACCCCAAGCAGCAATCCCTTTTCCTTCCCGCCCTTTAAAACCTCCCCCTCAAGCCCAAGGGGAGAGAAAAAAAGGCATATAAAAAGCGCTCCCCCATAACTCGCGCGATTCCCGGGGCCAGGCGCGCACGACCTCCCGGTGCCGCGCGGACTCAAGGAGGATCTGGCGCGGGATTTTGCCGTCGTGCGAGGGATTTATGCTGTCTAGCTTTTTATTCCCCCGAGGCAAAATAGCCGCGTTTCCTCTGCTACATTTTAATTTTGTTTTCTGTGGTCGAGGCGAGGCGCTGGCGGGCAGGAGGAGGAGGAGGAAAAAGAGGAAGAAGAGGAATAGGAGAAGATTTTTTAGACGGAAGAGAAGGAAAAGGAAGAGTAGAATGAGGAAGAAGAATAGAAGAAAGAGGTGTTGAATGAAGAGGTGGAGGAAAAGGAAGATGAAGAGAAGAATGATGAGGATGAGTCTAGGAAATAGAAGGAATAGGAGCAGGGGGAGTAAGAGAAGAAGAAAAGCATTAAGCATGAATTAGGAGAAGGAGGAAAAGAAGAAGAAGGAGAAGGAGCAGGAGGAGGTGTGGGGCAGGTGTCGACGGTCACCTCCACAGCACCTCGGCTAATTGGAAGCAACGCGCGCTACGTTTTCTTTTTCATTTTCGACAAGGATGAGTTTCTGCGCGACGAGAACCGGGAGAGCGAGGCGGAAAACGAATTGGAAGACAGATACGAACGTTCATCAGTGACATATTGGAAACAAGAAAACAAAACTAAAAGCGAATGAAAAAGAAACAGTGGATTGATTTTGTTGGCGAGATACATATATACACGAATTCGCCAAAAACAAATAGCAAGAGAAAGATATTAAAGAAACACAAGTATTCATCCAGACTGCACGTATAAACATTATGATTACTGATGTTACTAACTTGAATTTCCCGCACAGATGAGAAATTAACACAAGACAAATAAAGGGAAGTCTACTAAACAGCTACATAAAAAAAGCAACGAGATAAAAAGACATGATTTTAACAAGAAAACATTATGATTACTGATGTTGCTAACTTGAATTTCGCGCACAGATGAGAAATTAATACAAGACAAAGAAAGGGAAGTCCACTAAACAGCTACACAAAGAAAGCAACGAGATAAAAAGACATGATTTTAACAAGAAAACATTATGATTACTGATGTTACTAACTTGAATTTCCCGCACAGATGAGAAATTAACACACGTACAAAGAAAAGGAAGTCCACTAAACATATACATTAAAGAAAAGCTTCCGTATGTACATCTTAAGGAAACAAATGAAAAAAAAAAAGATTGGTTCCAAGAAAGAAGAAGTTTTACGGTTATTCTGAAACGCGCCGAGCTGGTCCTCCTTTTTCTCTTTGGCACAGGCCTTTCTCCCTCACCTGAGCTTAGAGGAGTGATGCCGCGGATCGGAGGGGAAAAAGGGGCAGGCAGGGAAGGAAGGAAGACTTTTTTTTATCTTTTCTTTCTTAGGATTTACGGCTGGAACATACGAGGGAGGAGGAAGGTGAGGGGAAACGACATGGAACAGAGAGGCTGGGCGTTCTATTACTCTCCATCTCTCTCACTCTTTAGCTGTCTGTCTATCTATCTATCTCTTTTCTCTGTTATCTCTCTATCTCCGCCTTTTTTTTTTTCGTTTCCCTCTCTCGTGCTTCCTTCTATTACTCTCTACTTCACTCTCTTCTATGTATCTAAATCTTTTCTCTGTTATCTCTCTACCTCCGCCTTTTTTTCATTTCCTTCTCTCGTGCTTTCTTCTATTACTCTGTCTCTCTCACTCTCCTTCTGTCTATCTATATTCTCTATTTTCTCTATATCTCCGCTTTTACCATTTCCCTCTCTCCTGCTAACTCTCTTTTTCTATCTAGCTCGCCATATCTATCTCTATCTTCTCTATATATCGGCCTTTCCCATTTCCCTCTCTCGTTCTGCTGCATATCCTTTCCCATCTCCTCATCCCTCCCAGCCTTCTTCCTTTCCTCCGTCCATTCACTCACTCACTGGAGGAATATCTCTATCTTTCTCTCTCTTGGGTTTCTTCACGTTAGATACCCCTTCGTTTCTCGGCTCTCTTTGAAGGCGCTGCCGAGTAGGAAAGCGCCTCCTAAAAAGCCGGGAACCACATTCATTAGCGACGATTCAAAACTATAGATGCGAGGAGGAGAAGGAGGAGGAGGAGCAGAAGGAGGTGGGGAAGGAGGAGGAGGAGGAGGGGGAGCATTAGGAGAGAAGACGGCTTAATCAAGGTATCGCGCCGAGGAGACAGAGAAACATCCGGAAGTAGTAATAGGCATGAAAAGGATTTGTTGGAGATTGATGAAAAAAAAAATCTCGTTCGAAATAAAAAGAATAATCCGTGTCGTTAGAATTTAATGTGAGTTTTATGATGTTTTGCGCCATTTTGAGAGAGAGAGAGAGAGAGAGAGAGAGAGAGAGAGAGAGAGAGAGAGAGAGAGAGAGAGAGAGAGAGAGAGAGAGAGAGAGAGAGAGAGTAATATTTCCCTCAAGAGGAGTTGGCTCTTATGGGAGGGAGAGAAGGAAAGAGGATGAGAGGAAGAAAGAGCAAAAAGTATTACGGATGGAAAGTGGAGGAGGAGGAGGAGCACAAGGAGATGAAGGAGGCAGCGATGAAGGGGGAGGGAGGAGTAAGAGGAGATGGAGGAGGAGGTGGAAGAGGAGGAGAAGTAGAAGGAGCACGAGGAGGAGGAGGAGGAGGAGGCTTAGTGTGGTTTATAAAATAGTATCCTGAGTGGAGGGAGGCATTCAGAAAGGAGATAAAGTAGAGGAGAAGGAAGAACTGACACCGGGAGGGAGGAGGAGCAGGGAAGAGGAGGAGGGATGTAAAGAGGAGGGATGGGGGGAACGGCGAGGAGGCAAGGAAGAGAGATCGTGCATTGGATGGGGAAGGAAAGGAAAATATGATGTACAATATATGGAGTGTGTGTGGGAAGATAGGTTAAGTGAGTCGGGATACTATAAGGAAGAATATTAGAGTATTACTTATTGTTTATATTGTTTTTATTTCTACTATTACTACTACTACTACTACTACTACTGCTGCTGCTACTACTACTACTACTACTACTACTACTGCTGCTGCTGCTACTACTACTACTACTACTACTACTATTACAGCGACAACGATGTGGGAAGTGGTTTTCTAGGAAGCGGCAGGAGTTTCATCTTGCACTCGTACCCAAACAAAATATCTGATCACTCTTATGAAGACTAATTTATTATGAATGCCGTTTTTGTGAGCGATACATTTAGTTCTAGAGAAGTTATACATAGCCTCTGGACTTTTATATGTGATAGTACATAGACATTTTATTGTTAAGGTCTTCAGGTATCTTTTTTTATTCACTTGTCCTTGTATTTATTTATGAAAATGCTACAGTCATATATTTTTAACAAACTACCTATTTGTACGTTGTTAAAAAGCTTCATATTCATAATTATACTTTCAACACATGCGTACACTTATAACAAGCATAGTACATACACGTTCATCATAATAAACATTTACACACTTTTGCGTAACTGCGATAGTTTGTTTTTTTTCTTTCTGCTTCTGTTAGTGTTTCAATACATCTGCATCAACACCTTTTTTTTTTCGTCGTGAACTAACGTGTTCGTACTTCCTGTCCACAGAAATCAAGCCACCTGAGAAGACATCTTGAGGTAAGCCAGCCTAACAGTTTTCACTTCGTATCTATATATTTGTGTACATGGCAGCATCCTGTAATATAGTGCTGTCCATGTGGCTCAATTTTACAAACTGAGGAATGATTGCCAGCCTTTACACTATGCGGTTTACTCATTAGCTTTGAAGAAACACTACTGGGAAAAGAGCATAGACCTTTCCCATCTTCGGTGTTAGGGATATTTCCAAACCCTTGATATTTTCCAAGACCAAAATGGAAACAACGCCGCAAATAATTATATGTTTTGAAGAAATACTTGGTCCTGCTTCCTTGGCGTCTTTCATTTAGCTCGTGCGCCTTCACATCATCTGACTTAATACCAACTAATGCGAATACCAATGACGCCAGGCAAACACAAGACTGATAATGATGATAGTAATAACAATAATAATAATAATGAAAAATAAGAAAAAATATATAAACTATGATATTTGTTCTGAGCCGGGTGTGTGCTAAGGGGATGTTGTGTCCCTGTGAAACTATATTAAGGCCTCGCGCTTTTCGTCGCACGCGGTCGTCCTCGCGGCGGGGCGGTAATGGGCAGACTAATGTTGTTAAGGGTGCTCGCGGAAGTGAAGCTGGCTAGAGTGTCTCCAGGCCGCCATCGCTGTGTTCCTCCTCTTGTTTCAGCTTTGCCAGTGCCCTCGCCTTTTAAGTGTACAAATTGTTGTTTTAGGGGAACTTCAGGCAATTTCATGGATGCTCTACACGACTATGATAACTTATAGAGATAATAACAAAAAGCTGCTCCTGTGTACGTGCTAAAATGCCCGCTTCTTGTTGTGCGCGAGTTTTGTTCCTCATTGCCAGATTATCGTACTCGGCCTACAATGTTTGCCGATTTCCGAATCCAAAACTGCCTCCTCGACCCCAATAACTGCCTTCATATATAGTTACCGTTAAAATGGTTAGTTATTGGTGTTTTGTGGCAATAGCTATGGCTCAGACACCGGTAAATACGAGGCTCTTGAGTACGATAATCTGGCAACGGTGCTTCATTGTCATTCATGGTAAAATAAAAGACATCTAGCCGTGAACACCGGAATCATGAGCTGGTAGAAGAGTAGCACCTCCAGACATCAATCAGCAAATAGCGTAATCAATTGAATAGCTCATGTGCTTGTTTTTCTTATGAAGTGTGTGTGACGGAGCGAGCGGAGTGGAAAAATTTGGGCAGCTTTTCCGATACCCTACGCCCCTGTCCACCCAGCAGTGAATGGGTACCAGGTATTAATCGGGGGTTGTGTCCCGTCTCCTAAGATCTGTTCCCTTCTCCTATAATTTCATTCCCTTCTGTCTCTCTCCGGCATATGACCACAGATGTTGCGCCGACTAAACGAAACTTTCCAACTTCTGTGACGGAGAGGCAACACACTTAACAAAAAGAAAACACCGCCACATGAATTATAATATACGTCCCAGCGTCTTGCAATGACTCACAAATTTATGCATACGAGGAAGCAGCTTATGAATTACCTCCTCTTAAACGTTTGTTATTTAAATCTTATTACATTCGCCACAACCACGACATCTTTAACTAACACCACTAATGCTTCCTACCGTAGTCTCTCTGTACAAAGAAGGGAAAGCGGAAGCGGAATAAAATTTATGAAGTTTCTAAACGTACGTTACACTCACGAGTCCGTCCAGCCTGTTTCTCTTTTTTCCTCTTTTTTCATAAGCCTGCAGGTGGCCGCTGGTCCCCGTGATTCATTGGTGCTCAACGCAAATTTACGAGCAACGAAAATCCGACGCTATAAATCATTCTGTTCCGCATCAACATTTCATATTACGCCTGTCGCTGCCTGCCCGGCCGTGTGTGTGTGTGTGTGTGTGTGTGTGTGTGTGTGTGAGAGAGAGAGAGAGAGAGAGAGAGAGAGAGAGAGAGAGAGAGAGAGAGAGAGAGAGAGAGAGAGAGAGAGAGAGAGAGAGAGAGAGAGAGAGAGAGAGAGAGAGAGAGAGAGAGAGAGAGAGAGAGAGAGAGAGAGAGAGAGCACAAACGAATTAATGGATACACAAAACAAATCCTAGCAAAGACGGCAGCTCACACAGGTACAAACAACAACCCCCCTTCCCCCCCGCAACCCCCCCCCTGCCCCATCAGAAACAAAGGAGAGACCACTGAAAGAAAACGAAGTATAAAACCATCCATCTCTTCTAACCGGGCCCCCCTCCCCCCCCCCCCGTCCACCCTTCAGCACCATCACAACAACCAGAAACAAGAACAACAGCAACAACACATTTTAGAACTGAAGAAAGTGTGGGCGTTGCGGTATCTTTTTACTTAACAAACTGCACCCAGCTAAACAGACTTGTACGAAAGAAGGCTAGTGGTTTATTTTTTCTTATGTGTGTGTGTGTTAGGGGAGGGCTATAAACTTGTAGTACTAGAGGTGGGTTAGACGTAGTTAGCGTTGCCCAGGTAGATGCTCGTTGCCTGATGATTAGTTCTTACCTGGAGCGACAGAGACAGAGACAGACAAGTTAATAAGTATCAGGACTGACAGATAATAGAAAGAGATACAGTAGACGCCTTTGTGGGCTCATCTCTATAGACGTAAAGGTAAACGTATACGCATAAAGTTAAATAGACGAAGCCACAGGTAAAAGAAAGGTAAGTAGGAAATTGAAATGGATACATGTCAGTCAGCGCGCGACCTTCCTTGGGTTCACACGTGACTTTGCCCCGCTGCTGTGTGGTGCCAACTCGCTCTTTCCTCTGTTTTCCTCTGCTTTCACGGTGTGAGGCGTTCTGTGCTTCTGTGTAACTGCTGCTGTGCTGGAGGACTACAAAACCAGGAGGATTACCCTGCCTTCTACTACAGACCGCTAAGTGTTCTGATTTAGTATTTACTTAGTTAGATAGTGATCCACAGTTACTCCTAGGACAAGTGTATTAAGCTTCCCACATCTACACTAAATTCAACATTCTTTCACGCCAACCCAGTGCTACACGGTTTTATATTGCTTTTGTGTTTTCTTCTCCTTCTATTATTAGGATACTTTACTGTGCTGTGATAATAGGACTACGTGAATCAGGCGCGCCAAGCTACGTTAATTTCTAAGTCCACACAAAACACTAGATAATCCACTTTCCGCGCAAACCTAGTGAACACAGTTATTATCTTCTTTACATAAGTGATTTCTCAGTATATTAATATTGGCCTATGTTTTGTCTTGGTGGGTAGAAATAACCGCGCCTTTTTACCCGAGACACACCTTTTCCCTGGGAATTGACCTGACTGCGACCTCACAGCAGCTGTGGTTTGTTTTCCTAGATACACATTTTTGACCTGACGACCTCACCGCAGCTGTTGGTTTGTTTTCCTAGATACACATTTTTGACCTGACGACCTCACCGCAGCTGCGTACTTTGTTATCGTCTTAACGCGCCTAATTGTTTCCGTCTTGCTCGCCCATATCTTCAACTTGACGTCCCTCTAGCGTTGTTCTGGGTATGGGCTTCGAATGGCAAAGCAGTACTTTCTTTCCAAGGAAGTTTGTAGGTTCTGCGTTAAGACTCAGAAGGATGATCAGATGATAATAGAGTTAGAGAATAGGGTTACGACTCGCCGCCCAGGTACACTTATTGGTTAGTGCAGCAGCAACAAGCCCCGCCTCCTCCTCCTCCCTTCCTCTTCCTCTTCTTCCTCGTCCTCCTCCCCTCCTCTTCCTCTTCTTCCTCGTCCTCCTCCCTCTAGTATTGTCTTCAACCACACAGCAGCCCCTCCCATCCTCCTCCTCCTCCTCCTCGACCATCTCCGATCTCCCGCTTCCCACCCTCCTTCTCCTCTTCTTCCTCCTTCCTCCTCCTCCTCCTCCTCCTCCTCGCCTTCCTCCTCCGTCCCCTCTCCCTCCCCCTGCCCACCCTCCTCCTCCTCCTCCTCTCTTCCTCCTCCTTGTCCTCCGCCTCTTCGCTCGTCCCTCCCTCCCACACCTGTCCTTCACCTTCCCTTCCCCCTCTTCCTCCTCCCTCTCCTCGTCCGTCCCTCCTCCCCCACCTCACCCTTTCACCTCCTCCTTCCTCCTCCTCCTCCTCCTCCCCCTCCTCCTCCTCCTCCGCCTCAAATTCCTTGCCTTCCTCTTCCGTCCCCCTCCCTCTTCCTGCCCACTCTCCCTCCTCCTCCTCCTCTCCTCTTTCTCCTCCTTGTCCTCCGCCTCGCTCGTCCCTCCTCCAACACCTGTCCTTACCTTCCCTTTCCCCTCTTCCTCCTCCCTCTCCTCGTCCATTCCTCCCTCCACCACCTCACCCTCCCTTTCTCCTTCTTCCTTCCTCCTCCTCCCCTTTCCACCTTCCACCTCTTCCACAATTTCTCCTCGTTCTTCACAGCAGGTCCCTCCCTCCCTTCCTGCTCTCCCTCCCCCTTCACCCACCCCTCCTGGCCCCCTTCCGACCGTCGGGTTCTTGTTGTTGGTGATAGTCAGGTTCGTTATGTTGACAGGTATTTTGCTCCAAGGATAAGAACAGGACGAGGGTGTGTTTCCCAGGTGCAGGGTTGGGCCATATATCAGACAGGATTGAGTCGAGAATGACAAGCGAGGGATCGAACCCCATTGTCTTTCTCAGCTGAGGAGGAAACGACGTTTCGTGTGCCAAGCGAGGACCTTCTCAGGCGTTTTAGAGAATTGTTAGGCAGGATACGTGACGCTGGTGGGTCACCAGTAGTGTGGCGTCCTGCCAAGGAGGGCGTTGGCGATGGATGGCTGTCCAGGGCGATAGCAGTGAACAGCAGACTTGCTGAGCACTGCGAGCGCAATGGGTGGCTGTTCGTCGACAATTGGGACCTCTTCTTTGGCAACGACGCCCTCTACGCCCGTGACGGGATACACTTGACGTTCAAGGGTGTTGAGGCTCTCTCAGACTCCCTTGAGCGAGCACTTGGTACCCTGAGGGATTTTTTAGTATAGGCGAGGGGGGGAGGAGTAATGGGAGCAATGGGAGGAGTAATGGGAGGGGACATCTAGCTCATAATATAACCAGGCAGCTTAGAAGTAATTCTAGAGGAGTAACAGAGGACGGGCTAAGAATCTTCTATACTAACAGCAGGAGCCTCAGAAACAAGATAGACTTACTAAGGGGTGAAGCTTGTTCAGAAAATTTTGACATAATAGCGATCACTGAGACATGGATAGACTTTGCTAATAGAAATTTTAGGTCAGAATTTGAAATAACGGGTTATCAGATGTTTCACAAAGACAGAAATGGCAGAAAGGGAGGTGGAGTTGCGCTATATGTTAAAGACTCACTTAAATGTTTAGTTAACAACTCAGTCAAAACTAACATGGATTCAGAATCAGTTTGGGTGGACGTTTACAAAGGAAAGAAAACTAACTCTAGGAGTTATATACAGGCCACCCAACCTTAACAGGCAGGACACGAGTATATTACTACATGAGATTGGCAGGGCGAGTATGAGTAGAAATGTCTGCGTAATGGGGGACTTTAATTATAGGAATATAGACTGGGAAGATCTAGTGGGTGACCTGGAAGCCGAGGACTTTCTTGAAGTTATACAAGATAATTTCCTTAAGCAGGTAGTTACTGAGCCTACCAGAGGAGATAACATATTAGACTTAGTCCTGACCAATAATGGGAACTTGCTACGTGAGTTGGAGGTGGGCGGAGAGTTAGGAAATAGTGACCACAGAACGGTTCGTTTTAGGTTAGACTGGGCGGTAACCCGTGATCCAAACCCAGTGTTAGTGCCAGATTTTAGAAGAGCAAACTACGAGGGGCTTCGAAGACATCTTGAAGGGGTAAACTGGGATAATTTAGGGATTCATGAGGGCCAGAACTGCGGATTGGAGAGCCAGGAGAACCAGGTAGAAATGTCTTACAATAATTTAGTTAGAGTAATAGTAGAGGGGCAAGAACAGCATATACCACAGCGAACACTTAGAAAAGAAAACAATGATCCTAAGTGGATGACTCGTGGACTAAAACACGAGATTGGGTTAAAGAAGGGAATTTATCAGAAACTAAAGAATGGGGAAACACATCTCAGGGTCAGGTACGTCGAACTATCTAGATTAGTTAAGAAAACACCAGGATAGCAAACAAGAACTATGAGATCAAAGTAGCAAATGAGGCGAAAAGTAATCCTAAGGGCTTCTTTCTGATGTATAGAACAAAACACGGGAGAAAATTGGACCGCTGAAATCAAACACAGGGGAGCTAGTAGAAAATTACGAAAATATGAGCACATTGTTGAACGACTACTTCCTTTCAGTATTCACACAGGAGGATCGAACGACTATACCGGAAAGAGTTCAGGTGTACGAGGGCGGGGATGGCGATAAATTGAGGGATATAATCATTACCAGGCAAGTAGTTCAGGATGAGATAGATAAGCTTAAGAAGAACAAGTCGCCAGGTCCTGACGGGATATTTCCGAGGGTATTAAAGGAGCTAGGTGATATAATCAGTGACCCACTAACCGACATCTTTAAGATGTCGGTTAATACTGGCTATGTGCCGAGCCTATGGAAAGTAGCTAATGTGACGCCGATTTTTAAAAAGGGGGACAGGTCAGTTGCTTCAAACTATCGCCCAATTAGCTTAACATCGGTTATAGGGAAGATGCTGGAGTCCATAATAGCCAGGAACATTCGGGAGCATTTAGAGAAACATAGCTTAATTCACGACTCGCAGCATGGGTTCACAAAAGGTAGGTCATGCCTCACCAATCTCTTGTCGTTCTACAATAAAGTATTTGAGGCCGTTGACAGAGATGAAAATTATGATGTAATCTATCTTGATTTTAGTAAAGCGTTTGACAAAGTTCCTCACCAACGACTGTTGCTTAAATTACAGGCTCACGGAGTAGAGGGTAAAGTTTTGAACTGGGTCAAGGCGTGGCTTAGCAATAGGAAGCAAAGAGTGCAAATCAATGGTAAAAGATCTGACTGGGGATGTGTTACGAGTGGGGTCCCACAAGGTTCGGTATTAGGTCCACTTTTGTTTATTATTTATATCAATGACTTAGACACAGGAATTAGTAGTGATGTTAGTAAATTTGCAGATGATACCAAGATCGGTAGAGTAATTGAGTCGGATCAGGACGCTAGTATTCTCCAAGGTGAACTCAACAGATTATATGACTGGGCGGATAAATGGCAGATGGAGTTCAATGTAGGGAAGTGCAGTATTCTGAGTGTAGGTAGGAACAACCCCTCACATAACTATTGCTTAAATGACACTCTCATAAGTAGGTCTGGGTGCGAGAGGGATTTAGGGGTCTTAGTGAGCTCTGATCTCCGTCCAAGGGCACAATGCATTCAAGCTAGAAATCGAGCTAATAGGGTACTGGGATTTATTTCAAGGAGCGTAAGCAACAGAAGCCCTGAAGTCTTCCTCAAACTATATTTAGCATTAGTTAGACCTCATCTTGACTATGCGGTTCAGTTCTGGTCACCCTACTATAGAATGGATATCAAAATGTTAGAATCGGTGCAGAGGAGGATGACTAAGATGATTCAGGGGTTGAGAAACTTGCCATACGAGGAAAGACTCAAACAGTTAAACTTGCATTCTCTAGAAAGGCGAAGGGTGCGTGGAGACATGATCGAGGTTTATAAATGGATGAAGGGCTTTAATAAGGGAGACATTCATAAGGTTTTGTTGGTAAGAGAACCGGGTAGGACACGAAGTAATGGGTTTAAACTGGATAAATTCAGATTCAACAGGGACATAGGCAAAAATTGGTTTACTAATAGGGTGGTGGATGAGTGGAATAGGCTTAGCAGTCATGTGGTGAGTGCCAATACAATTGTCACATTCAAAAATAGACTAGATAAATTCATGGACAGCGATATTAGGTGGGGTTAGATACACGGGAGCTTAGGGTCAAAGGAGCTGCCTCGTACAGGCCTACCGGCCTCTTGTAGACTCCTGCGTTCTTATGTTCTTATGTTCTTAAGTGAAGGGAGAAGGAGAATGGAAGAAAGAAAGTGAAAGGTAAAGGGAGGATAAGGGAGGAATGGAAATTAATTAGACATATAATGGAGAGAAGGAAGGTAGAGAATGGAGGGAGGAAAGTGATAGGTAAAAGGGAGGATCGCGGTAGGGAAGTAATGGATTAGGGGATGGAGGAAGGAAGAGGTAATAGGTAATAGGGGGGAAGAAGGGAGGAAAATGTGAAAGGTAAGAAATGAGGAGATATTACAGATTGAGGGGGAAAGTTGCTGGTAGGGAAAGAGAAGGGAGAGAAAGGGTATGGAATGGGAGGAAGCGGGAATTAGTTGGGAAAGTAAGGAAGGGAAAGAGAAGGGAAGGTTAAGCTGCAGTAGTGGAAAGTGATGGGAATGTAAAAAATAAGAATAAAAGAGAATGCGTAAAGCTAATGATGGAGAGGAGGGAGTAGACATAAGGCAACGTAAAAGAGGAAATAATAGAAGTTGTTAAAAGAAGGGAAGAAAAAAATATAGGAAAATCATGGAAAAGATGAAGGGAAAGTGACAGATGGATTAGATGAGCGGAGGAAGGAAAGGACGGACGTGACATAAAGTGATAAAAAAGAGGAGAAAACAAATGTGACATATAAAAGAAAAGGAGAAGAAAAACAGGACTGGAAAAAGCTGGAAACGATTACGGTAAAATGACAGAGGTTATTGATAAGCGAAAGAAATAAAGGAAAAATGGATGGGGGACGATAGAAAAGAGGAGAGAGAAAAAATATAATTAATAAAAGGAAAAAAAATTATTGGAAAAATATGGAAAAAAGAGAAAATCAGAGAAAGAATAAAGAATGCGAGGGAAGAAAACAAGAGATAATGGAAATGAGGCAAAGCGAAAGAAGAGAGAAAAATGCGAAAAATAAGAGAAGAGAAGAAGAAAGCACTAACTGGAAAAAGATGGAAGAAATGAATAAAATCAGAGACAGTGAGTTAAGAGAAGGAAGAAGAAGGGATAACAGATTATGAGACGATGCGAAACAAGAGAGAAAAAAAAACGTGATTAGTGAAAGAAGAAATGAAACAAACGATAGGAAAAGGTGAAAGGAAAATGACAGGTGTGCATAGATAAGCGAAGGAAGAAAGGAAAGGAATAAATCTAAGGCAGTGTGAGAGAGGAGAGAAAAAAAACGTGGTGAGTAAGAGAAAGGACGAAAAAGAATGATGGAAAAGATGAAGATGAAAAAACAGACATTAAGTTATGGGAAGGAAGAAGAGGAGATAACAGATATGAGACGACGTGAAAGAGGAGAGAGGAAAATAAACGTGAACAACAAGAGAAGAAAATCGAAAGAGACCTCACTGAAAAAAAGATGACAGATGAAGAAAAAATACAGACAATAAGTTATGGGAAGGAAGAAGAGGAGATAACAGATATGAGACAACGTGAAAGAGGAAAGAGGAAAATAACCATGAACAACAAGAAAAGAAAACCCAAAAAGACCTCACTGAAAAAAAAGACAGATGAAGAAAAAAAAAGACAATAAGTAACGAAGAAGAAAGGAGAGAAGAGAATAATTATGAGGCGATGGGAAAGAGGAGAGAGGAAAATAAACGTAAACAACAAGAGAAGAAAATCCAAAATGACCTCACTGAGAAAAAAGATGACGGAGATAAAGAAGAAAAAACCAGACAATAAGTAAAGAAGAAGGAAGGAGAGAAGAGAATAGTTATGAGGCGATGTGAAAGAGGAGAGAGGAAAAAAACGTGATCAGTAGGAGAAAAGGAGATAAAACAGAGACCATTAGTAAAGGGAAGGAAGGAGATGAGATAACAGATGTGAGAAAACCTGAAAGAGGAGAGAGAAAGAAAAAAACACATGATCAGTAGGAGAAAAGGAGATAAAACACAGACCATTAGTAAAGGGAATGAAGGAGATAAAATAACAGATATGAGAAGACGTGATAGAGGAGAGAGAGAAAAAAACACATGATCAGTAGAAGACAGGGAGGTCAAACAAAGACAAGGAAAGGAAAGGAAGAATAGGAGATA
Organism: Eriocheir sinensis; assembly: GCF_024679095.1. Classification (NCBI taxonomy): domain Eukaryota; kingdom Metazoa; phylum Arthropoda; class Malacostraca; order Decapoda; family Varunidae; genus Eriocheir; species Eriocheir sinensis. The sequence goes on from NC_066548.1 coordinate 4,539,163, forward strand.
ACAGTTTTAAGAAGACATGAAAGAGGAGAGAGAGAAAGAGATAAAAAAACACATGATCGGTGAGAGAAGGAAAGGTAAAAGCAGACTGATTTATATATTATCGCGTCCGTCAGTCGGGGCGGGTGAGCTGCAATCGCCCAGTCATTCCCTGCTAATTTGCCTTCACGCGGCGGGAAATAAATGGTGATTGTGTGGATATTTGTGGCTTCCTGGGATGATGTGTGTGTCTGTGTGTGTGTGTGTGTGTGTGTGTGTGTGTGTGTGTGTGTTTGTGTTTGTGTTTGAGGGAAAGGCTGTTAAAAAGAAGTGCATATAAATAGGTTTGTTATTAGTTGCATTTTAATATTTTTTTCTCCTACGTTCTCTTGGTCCTCCTCCTCCTCCTCCTCCGCCTTCTCTTCATCATCATCATCATCACTCACCTTCGCTTTGTTGTTGTTTTTATAGTTATTGTTGTTATTGTTGTTGTTGTTGTTCTGCTGCTGTTTTTTTCCCTTTTTCTTTATGATCTCGTTCTTATTCTTCTTGTTTTTGTCCTTCTTTCTCTACCTCCTCCTCCGCGTTCTCAGCGTCCTGACTCTCATTAGTTTCATCATCATTATTTTTATTATTACCACTATTATCATTATTGTTTTCATCATCATTAACAATATCGTAATGTTTATCGTTATTATTATTATTATTATTATTATTATTATTATTATTATTATTATTATTATCATTATTAATATTATAAGCATCGTCGTAGTCATCTCTATCATTTCTGTAATATGTTCTCGCTAGCCTTGACCCCTAAGCGATTCTTTCAATATTTATCATGCCCCTCTGCACTTTCCATTATCTGCATTTATTTCCTCTCTATATATCTCTCTATATTTACCTATTTATCCACAATCAATCTATCTATATATATCTATCTATCAATCTTTCTATCTATTTATCTATCTGTCTTTCTCTGGGGATCAGTATTCAAGATTATACAGTTCTTCGCGTTCATTTGCTAATGGGTGTTTTTCATGAATTATTTTTGTGTTTCATTTTTATTTTGCTTTTAGTGTGTGTGTGTGTGTGTGTGTGTGTGTGTGTGTGTGTGTGTGTGTGTGTGTGTGTGTGTGTGTGTGTGTGTGTGTGTGTGTGTGTGTGTGTGTGTGTGTGTGTGTGTGTGTGTGTGTGTATGTTCACCTGTATCTTTCTTCCTTTCTTTCTGCATGCCTGTCTTATTTGTGTCCGTGAATCGAGAGAGAAGAAAAGAAAATGCAAATGAAATACGCACGTCATTTCTTACCTCTCAGGTGAATACGCGGCACCTCACCTGTCTTCTCACCTGCATCTCACTTCATTAGGATTCTGCCGTGAAAATAATTGCATTCTCTCTTCGCTGTTTTGCTCCAGCTTGCATCCCCCGAATCCCTTTTTTTCCCCTTCGTTCACCTTTCCCGATATTTTTCCACCTTTGCTTTCAAGTTTTCCGTTCCTATTCCTCATCATCCTCTTGCCGAACCCCGCCACCCTTTTTCTGTTTTATTTTTCTGTCCTTTTATTTCCACCTTTGCGAACATCTTTTTCATTCCTATTTCTCTTCATCCTCATGCTTCTTCTATTCTTCTTTCCATCTTTTCTGCCACCCTTTTCATTCCCACTTCTTGTAAACCTCTTCCTGAACCCTCTCATCATTCTTCAATCCTCCTATTTTTTTCCCCTTTACTCTTCTTTCCATCTTTGTCACGTATTTCATTTCAACTTATCATCTTCAACCTCCTCACCCTTTTTCTCCGATTTTTCCTCTTCATTTCTTTCCAATTTTGCATTACCTATCTTTTTCATCATTCCTACTCCTCAGCAACATCCTCTACCCCTTCGTCTCTCTTCTATTCTCCTATTTTTCCTCTCCTCTCTCTTTCCTCCTCCTCCTCCTCGTAGGCATATCACTCTTGGGAAACTAACACTCACTCAGTAATTTTGGTTCCGGCCTCCTCGCGGATCCCTTCGGCGGCAGGCAAAGTGAAAAATGTTGTTTCGTGAAGTAGTGAACCGTGGGAAGATCAGTGAGGCGCGGCCGTGACTCTTAGGGGCGGGGAGGAGAGCGGAGGAGGAGGAGACTGACGGGGAGGTACAGGAGAGGCATCAGGAGTAAATGGAAGAAAGAAAAAGGGGAGGGGCGGGTTGGGTCGGGTCGGTGTGGTGAGGAGTCATGGTGGATCAAGGGTAAGGAAAGGGAGAGGCGTGGGCGAAGGAAAGGGAAAAGATTATAAATGGAGAGAGATTGATGAATGAAAGGGAGGCGGAGGAGGGTGAGGCGTGAGCTAGATGGATGGAGGGAAGGAGGAAGGAAGAAAGAAAGGAAGGGAGGCGTTACAGAGAGAAAGATAGGACAGAGAGAGAGGGAGAGATAAAGAAAAACAGACAGACATGGATACAGAATAAGAGGAATAAAGACAGACATAAAAATAGCACAATCAACAAGTAGCATCATCGTCATCATCAGCACCAGCAACAGAAGCCCCCAGGGATCAGTTTCTTTATCATAATGGGATCCTACCGAGTTCATTATCCTAAACAGTGCCCTACACAAGACTATTCTGCCCACCCCTTCCCCTTCTCCTCTCCTCCGCCTCCTTACCTTTTCCCTCCTCTCCTCCTCCTCCTCCTCCTTCTGCTTCTCCACCTATTCCTGGTTCTCCCTTCTCGTCTTCCTCTTTATTCTCCTCTTCATCTTCCACCTTCCTCAGCAACTTTTACTCCTTCTTCACTTCTCCCTCCTTCTCTTCCTTACCTTTTCCTTCCCATGCTTCTTCTCCTCCTTCTCCACCTATCCCTACTTCTCCTCTTCCACCTACACCTCCCCCTGCTTCTTTTCCTCCACATTACCTAGCTGCTTCTCGTTCTCTTCCACCTCCACATTCTCCTTTTCCTCCTCCCCCTTCCTCTGCTACTTCTCCTCCTTTTCCTCCTCCTCCTCCTCCTTCTCCCCTTCCTCCTCCTCCTCCTCCTTTAAATGGTGGGGAGCTATCATCATCCTCGCCTATGCTAATCTCCCTCCTTACTTGATTAAATTTCCCCTTAAAAGCATATTTTCTTTTTTATGGTATATACTTATTTTTTAATTGGACTTTTGGTGTTTTGTTCGTATTTTGTGGATGTTTTTATTGGTTTTGTTGTCTTGTAGTTCTTGAGGTGAGCCGCAAATATAACTACAAAATCAATGTCCGAGATGTCTAATGATTTTATTTCAAACGAACACACAGTAAAGATTAGTTACACCAGCCATTTAATTTTGCAAGTAGATAGATAAATATTCAGTTAGTGTAGAAATCGATTAAAATAGAGTTGGATAGACAGTTAAATGTAAAGACTGATTAATTGATTGATTCGTAGACTGAGTATTTGCTGAAAGACATGAACGCAAAAAGACAGACGCAGACAGAACAGACACACAGACAGAAAGACCGACAGACAAACAGACAGACAAACAATCTAAATCACCCAACCTTCCTTCTATTTCAAACTAAAAATAGAAGCAGGTCTCCACTAAACGAGATTAATTAAAGCCCTAAAGGTGTAAATCTCACCTGACAACGGCTCACGCGCGTTCCTGGATTTCACTTATATCCACCTGACACCTTCTAATTAGCAGCCGACACCTGCCCCCACTGCAACCCAAGCAGGAGCTCAGGTGTTGCGTGGTGGCCTTTGCCGGCTCGTCGGGGTGTCGGGCGTGGCGCTACCTGCACAAAGGCGTGGCAGGTGTGAGGCAGGGGAGCAAAGGGAGGAGGAGAGGAGAGTCGCTCGCATCACCTCGACGACTGTACCTCATTATTCCACCTGTTTGCTACACCTCCTCGGACTCATAGTGTGTCTGCGTTCTTGATACGCTGTGTGCTGCAGCTTGTTGAGAGTTATGAATAGATACGAGTGTACTGAATGTGGAAATGTAGAAATAAATAGATCAAGATGAAATGAATATATGAATCCGGCGAATAGCGGGCTTTTTTTTTTTTGCATTCTTTTTGTTGCCCTTGAGCCGTCTCCGTTGATGTAGAAAAAAAAACATAACCAAACGTACACATAGATGAAAAGGTTGATATTTATTATACGACAGTTAGGTAGCCAGAGTTAAATAGATTGTTGGTAGGTTTACAGCTAAATAAGTACATATTGATACATGCACTATTGCCAACACAGAAGCATAGGTGTATAGGGAAACACGCAGCGTGACTGACTGATGCAATAAATGAATGAGTGAACAAATTAATGACTGATTGAGTGAGTGATTAATGGCTAACTGGATGAACGGGTAAATAGACATATAGATAGATAGACAGATAGTTATTGCAGGTGATTAGACGACTGTGATGAAGAGAAAACGGAATTGGTGAGACAGATTGGGTGATGGACAATGGCATGCTTTATAATGATTCCCGCCTACGTGAGCCATAGTAAAAAGAAAGGAAAATATATGAAATGGAATTATGGAAAGACGTCTATAAAAGAAGGTAGATAAATAGATAGTTAGGTAGATAGGTAGGTAGGACGGCTGGCACAGGAAATTGAACGGGTGAGAGAGAGAGAGAGAGAGAGAGAGAGAGAGAGAGAGAGAGAGAGAGAGACGAAGAGAGAGACGAAGAGAGAGAGAGAAATGGAGATAGACAGATACAGGAGAAAGCAAAACCAATAGGAGAAAGATAAAAAGAGAAAGGGGTCCACCGGCAGGAGAAAAGGAACTCAATTACACGGGACAGGTATGCCGAGAAGCAATTAATTTCAGCCCAGCCTCTGAAAAGGGTGTACGGGGAGGAAAACACCTGTTACAGCGGGGCGGCTTGAACAGGTGACACAGGTGAAGCGAGGGGAAGGGGGGGGGGGGAGGCGTCAGGTAAATCCTCTGAACCGAATATAATTTCCCTGACAAGTGAGATGGTCAGGTGGGTAAAGGTGTCAAGAGGTGTAAGCATAGATAAACAGACAGGTAGGTAAATAGATAGATAGGTAGATGGACAGGTAGACGGATAGAGAAGGAGAGTTATCTTTTCACCTGTTCTTTCCAGCGTTTATATCCTTCTTTCACTCCCAACGTCCCCTTTCTTTTCTTTTTTTCTACTCTCTCTTTTCTCTATTCCCACGTTTTCTCCTCTACTTTCCTTCCTTCTCTCTCCTTTTTACCCGTCTTTCTTTCCTTTCTCGACTCTCCACATTTTCCTCCTTTGATTATCTTCTCCTTTCTTTTCTATTTTCTCTACTTTCCCTTCCTTTCCTTTCTTCACGTGTGTTTAATCTCCTTCGCTTTCTTGTCACATCTTTCTTCTCTCCAATCCCTCACTCACATCCTCCTGTTTCCTTCCTCTGTTTTCCTTCTTTCTCTATCTTTCTATCTCACTGTCTTCCTCTACACCCACGTTCATCCCTGATTCTCGGCTTTCCCTCACTTTCCTTCTTTCTCTCTGGCCATCTCTTTCCACTCCAGTAAGTCACCTGTGTTCAGTAGTTCACCTGTGTTTCTCTGTATCTCTCCACCATCTTCATTTCTTTTTCTCTCTCCTCTTCTTGGCCAATCCCACTTTTTTCCTTTGCCTCTCTGCTTCCCTCTCTCCTTTTTCTCTACCCTTCCTTTCTTCATTACTCCCCACTTTCGTTTCTTCCCTCCTTTATTTATCCCTCCCTCCCTTCCTTCACCACTCCTTCTCTCTCCTCTACCCCTCTCTTCTTTCCTCGCCTCCATTCCCTCCTTCAGTCCTTCCCACACGAGCGTCATAGCCTTAAAATCCATTAGGAATCAATAAGAGTGATCAGCCGTCGGCACTGCCTCCCAATTACATTAGTTCCCGTAAAATGGACGAAGCTTAAATTGATATTAATGCCTGCAGAGACAGGATTGCGTGGAGGGGTTGGGGGGAGGAGGCGGTGTGGGTGGAAGGGAAAAAAGAGAAGGGGGCAGAAGGGGGTGACAAGGAGGGAAAGGGGAAAAGAGGATGATGCAGGAGGGAAAGGATGAAAAGAAGAGAAGGGAAGAGGGAGGGATGACAGAAGGGAGGGAAATAGGGGAAAAAGTAAAAGGAAAGGAGATAAACGGAGAGAGATGAGTGATAGAAAGGAGGGAAAAGATGAAAAGAGAATGGAGGAAGAGGAGGGAGAGGAGGAAGATTGAAAGGAAGAGAAAAGAGAAAAGGGAAGGAGGGAGAGAGGGGTGATAGAAGGGAGGGAAAAGATGAAAAAAGAAAATGAGAATGAGAGAAGAGGAAGGAGGAGGGGAAAAGAAGAGGGGAGAAGGAGGAAGGGGTGACAAAAGGGAGGGAAAAGGGGAAAAAGAAAATAGAAATAGAAGAATGGAAGGGTAGATTGAGAATGCTGGATTTTTATGGAGAACATTTTGTATGTGGAGTAGAGAAAAGAATAAATGAAAAAGGAAAACCGAGAAAAGTGAGGCGAGAGAGAGAGAGAGAGAGAGAGAGAGACTGACTGACTGACTGACGAACTATGTGATGAATGAATGAATGAATAACAGACAGGCGGTAGAGCAGGGAGAAAGACAGACAGACAGACAAATAGACATAGATAGATAAATAGATGGATAGATGAATAGATGAATACACAGGGAGACAAAGCATGTTTCTCTCTCTCTCTCTCTCTCTCTCTCTCTCTCTCTCTCGATCTATCAAGTCCAAGGGAGCATCCACTGGCCACCGATAACCCAACCCGGAACTAACGACGACACGCGGGGAGGAGGAGAAGGAGGAGGAGGAGGAGGAGGAAGAAGAGGAAGGGGAAGAGGGGGATACAAGGTCGTATTTATGGTAATGAACCTGGCTAGATTCCATTACGATAGAGGGGGTGAGGGAGGGGGGAAGGGGAGGAGGAGGGAGGGGGAGGAGGAGGGAGGGAGGGAGGGGGGGCTTTCTCCTCTCCTGTTGCTGAAATTCTCTCTCCTGTACTTCCCTTCCCTTCCCTTTCCTTCCCTTCCCATCTCTTCTCTCCCCCTTCCTCCTCCTTCCTTCCCCTTTCTTCCCCTCTTCCTCCTTCCCTTCCCTTCACATCCCTACTCTCCCCTTCCTCCTCCTTCCTTCCCCTTTCTTCCCCTCTTCCTCCTTCCCTTCCTTCCCATCTTTACTCTCCCCCTTCCTCTTCCTTCCTTCCCCTTTCTTCCCCCTTCCTCCTTCCCTTCCCTTTCCATCCCTACTCTCCCCTTCCTCCTCCTTCCTTCCCCTTTCTTACCCCCTTCCTCCTTCCCTTTCCTTTCCATCCCTACTCTCCCCCTTCCTCCTCCTTCCTTCCCCTTTCTTACCCCCTTCCTCCTTCCCTTTCCTTCATCCCTACCTTTTCACTCCTTTTTTTTCAACGTACTAACTTTTTTTTCTCGTTTATCTACTCTTCAGTATTCTCTCTTTCATTCATAGCATTTGTTTTCTTATCTTTTTATATTGTTTATCGTAGTTTTTCTTCAACTTAATACTTTTTTTTTTTCATTCCTGTTTTCTATCTTTGCCCTGCTTTCCATATTTCTTTCCGTTTATTCTTTTTTTCCTTGTTTCTCCAAGCCTTTCCTTAATCCTCTATTTCTTCCCTTCCTTCCATTTTGCTTATTTCTTCATGTCTTTTCTTTTTATCGTTTTTTTTCCAGTCTCCTTTTTTTCCTTCCCTGCTTCCCTTCTTCCTAATTTCGGTTTACTGAGAATCTTCCATTATGCTTTTTCTCTCCTCCTCTTTATTAAAAATTACCTCGCTCTCTTCCAGTTTCCCTTCATTCCCCTCCACGCATTCTTTACTTTAATGTTCTTCTATTATTATTAAACCTCCTTCCACTCCTTCATTTCTCCATTCTCCTTATTCCTCCCTTTACTATCTCTCTTTTACTCTCTTGTCCCCTTCTCCCATTTTCTTATCTTCTCTCGGTAAAAGCGTTCAAGTTTTGATGTCGGAATATAAGCTTTATTTCCATTTCCCTTTCTCCTTTTCATTCATTATCTCTCCCTCTTTTCTTCATTTTTCTCCCTCTTTCTCTCCTTTCATTCCTCCCTCCCCTCCTTCCCCTCGGCGGTCTTCCTCCCTTCTTGTTTTTTTCTCCCTCTTTCTCTCCTTTCATTCCTCCCTCCCTCCTTCCCCTCGGCTGTCTCCCTCCCTTCTTCATTTTTTTCTCCCTCTTTCTCCCCTTTCCTTCCTCCTCCCCTCCTTCTCCTCTGCCGTCTCCCTCCCTTCTCCATCTCTCCTTTCGCAATAGGAACCCCGCTGACCTCCTCCTCCCTCTCTTTCCCCTCCTCCTCCTCCTCCTCCTCCTCCTCCTCCACGCAGTCCACATCTTGAGGAAACAACATTTTTCACTTAGTCTCCCTCCGAGGCGGCCTGAGAGCCACACTTCAGACCCTTCATGATGATAAGAAATGGCAGAAAAGTAAATCCAAAAAATATATATGTAGAAATAGCTAAGGAAATGAGTAAATAGATAACCGTATTCAGCTAGATGATAATAAATGTGTGTGTGTGTGTGTGTGTGTGTGTGTGTGTGTGTGTGTGTGTGTGTAAACTATTTAGCTGTAAGAAACTAACTATATATGTATAATAATTCAGTGATGGAAAGCATTAACGAATTGCAGAGAATGAAGAGAGAAAAAAACATTATATGAGAGGCCAAGAAAAAACTGGATTTTGAAAGAGCTAAAGGCATAAACAAATAAGAGAGAAATATTGAAGAAATGAAGAGTAAAGAAAACGGGAATTAGTTTAAGCCTGACTGCGGAAAATATATCAACACACGGATGAAAAAATATACAAAGATCGATACGTAGAGTGAAAGATAAACATAGATAAACAGACAGAAAGAACCACATATACAGTAAAACAAAACGTAAGTATATAAGCAAAAGGAGCCACGAAATCACAAAAAAAGCAAAAAAAATACAAGAAAATACAATACTGCAATAATATAAAAAGTAAAACCCACATTTCCTTCAGCGTCACTGGAAATCATTGTATTGCAGTGTTGCCGCCTGGCCTTGTGTTGCTTGACTTAAAGGCTTTACCAAGGCAGGAAGGCGGGGAGAGGATGGAGGCAAGGGAGGGAAAGGTGGGGGAATGGAAGCAAGGTACGGGAAGGGAGGAGGGAGAGATGGAAGCAAAGGAGGGGAAGGTGAAGGGAGGGATGGAAGCAAGGGAGGGGAAGGTGAAGGGAGGGATGGAAAGCAAGGGAAGGGAAGGGGAGGGAGGGCTGTAACTAGGGAGGGAAAGGGGCGGAGGAAGGAATGGAAGCAAGGGAGGGGAAGGGGACTGAGGGATAGAAGCGAGGAAGGGGAAAGAGTGCGTGGGAGGAACGTGGAAAGAGAAAGGTGGTCGTTAGGGAATGGAAAGAGTGGCTCGGAGGAAAGTAGGAAGACGCATTGGAGGAGAGTGTTGAATAATTGTGTGAACGAAGGCAGGAAGAAAAAGACGAAATATGATAAAAGTGGTGTAGGAAAAGTCTTGTATGTAGGGCAAACAGAAAAAGTGGTATTAGATAGAAAGTATAGTAAAGAAAATTGAAGAATATATATAAATGAAAGGACAGATAGGAGAAAATCATTAAAGGACGAAAGACAGGAAATAAGAAAATGAGAATGAAGCAACAAACAAATAAGCTTATGAATGAAGAATAGAAAGAAGAAAGAAAAAAATGGTATGAAATAAGACAGGAAGGAACCACAGAAGAGAAAATAGGAATGAAAATAAAAATAATGGGCGTAAATATAAAGAATAAAAAAGGAATAGGTAAAATTAAAAAAAAATACAAATACTGACGAGGAAAAAAACAGGGGAAAGAGAATAGGGTTAAAAAATTATACGATGGTCGGGAAATGCGTGATAAGGAAAGGCTGGCCAGGAAAGTGTATATGATTAAAAATATATACGATGGTCGGGAAATACGTGATAAGGAAAGGTTGGCCTGGAAAGTGTATATGGTTAAAAAATTATACGATGGTCGGGAAATGCGTGATAAGGAAAGGCTGGCCAAGAAAATGTATATGGTTAAAAAATCATACGATGGTCGGGAAATGCGTGATAAGGAAAGGTTGGACACGTTTTGCCCACTGCGGCTTAACTGCTGTTCATTTTGTCTAATCTTGAACGAAGTGAAGATGGGAGAGAAATAGAGAAAGGGGAGGAAGAGAGGAATAGATAACAGAATGATGAAAAGAAACTGTGCAAAAGACACAACAAGAAGAATATAAAGGAAATGTAAGAATGAGGTTTAATTAGAAGGTAAAAAGGAAAGAGATTGAAATTTGGAGTGGGAGAGACAAGATGAAGCACAGAATGATAAAAAAAAGAGGTGTAAAGGTCAGGCCAAAGGTAAAAATTAGGAAATATGGAAACAAAACAAGAAAATTAGATAAAAGCTTAATATAAATGATAAAAAAGGAAAGATAGGTGAAAGACGGAATGAAAGAGAGAAAAAAAAAAGTGATAAAGTAGAAAATGATGATAAAGAAAGTGCAAAGGCTAAGAAAAAGAGAAAATGAAGAAATTTAAATGAACAAATGATGAGAGTAAAATAAGAAAAAAATATATACAAATGGTAGAAGCAAGGGAAGTAAATGTAGGAGTAAGGAAACAAACATGAGGGGAAGAAAAGAAAAAAATATAGTGCAAAATCCGGGAAAAAGGAAAAATGGAGAACATGTGAAATTCAGGAAAGAGAAACAGAAAGACGATAAAAATGATAAGAGATAAGAGAGGTGAAAACGAAAGATTAAAAAGGAAAAAGGTGATAAAACAGACTGAAAAAAAATATATAAATACCAAAACAAGGAAAGAAAGCGAAGGAAATGTACAAACTAATAAATCAAAATAAAAAAAAACTTAATAAATGGTACAAGCAAAGATGACGAAGGACGGAATGAAGGAGGAGCCGAAGAAGTGTGTGAAAGAGGAAGCGAAGGAGGAGATGAAGGAGAGGATAAGAGGATTCGAGCCGCCTTTTGCTCTAATCCTGTTGTTTCGAGCTTGTAATCTTTTGGGTATAGATTTTAATTTCGCTGTTTTTACTCTTTATATTTTCCTTAACTCTTCGCATCTGATGAGTTTTATTTTGATGGGGAGTTATTATTTTTTAAGTCCTGAGTCCTTTTTTTTAATCTGATGGGTTATTTTTTGGGTCTGTGTTTTCTAGTTATCAATAATCTAAATGCTTTCTGTTTCTCTCTCTCTCTCTCTCTCTCTCTCTCTCTCTCTCTCTCTCTCTCTCTCTCTCTCTCTCTCTCTCTCTCTCTCTCTCTCTCTCTCTCTCTCTCTCTCTCTCTCTCTCTCTCTCCTCTCTCTCTCCTCTCTCTCTCCTCCTCCTCCTCCTCCTCCTTCACCGACATCTTCTCACAGTCTTTCTCCGCCTTTTCCTCTTTCTCCGCTTCCTGCATTTTCACTTCGTCTTAGTCGCATTTCATATAATCTTCTTCCTCCTTCTCCTCTAGTGGCCCTCCATCTCGTGCCACTCTTTCCTCCTCTCCCTCATTTCCTCGTCTGCTTCCTCTTCCTCTCCTTCCTTGTCCTCCTGCTTCAAACTCTTCCTCCTCCACCTCCTCGTCCTCCTCCTGCTCTGTCGTCTCCTCCTCCTAGTCCAGCCCCTCGCGGTTCTCTCTCTCTCCCACTCTCTCTCACACTGAAATATAATTACTTCTAAACTCGTCCCAAACATCGGAGTCCTTGAAATGCCTCGCCTCGCTACTCCAGGTGAAAAGGAGGTTTTACGATTCAGGTGTGTGAAGAAGCCGAGTTTGTTTCAAGCCTTTTGTCAGACACTCGACGCAGACGGCAAGGGGTGCGAAGTGTAGGGAGGAGGGAGGAGGACGGGAGGGCAGGAGGAAGGAAGGGGGAGGGAGCGTAGGAGGAGGGGAAAAGAAGGGGTGCCTGCCTGTTGGTTTGAAGTGTGTGAAGGGGGAGAGGAGTGTGTGTGGCAGGAGTGTGTGTGTGTGTGTGTGTGTGTGTGTGTGTGTGTGTGTGTGTGTTAGATTTCGGTGACATCATTTTTGACCTTGGAAGCTGGCGAGAGAGAGAGAGAGAGAGAGAGAGAGAGAGAGAGAGAGAGAGAGAGAGAGAGAGAGAGAGAGAGAGAGAGAGAGAAAAGAATTTAGGTTAGACATTTGACAGGTAGACGGCAAGTTAAAGGTAAAAGAAGAAGCAGTGATGGAGAGTGCGTTCAGGTGTGCATCAAGGAGAGACAGGTGAGACGAACAGGTGACTTTCCCATTCATCCTCCTCCCTCCCTCCCTCCCACCCTCTCCTCCTCTGAGTACAAAGGAATGAGGATCAGAGAGCGGGCGTGAGGGTCGCTTATTAGTGTGCTGTTGAGAACGTTATGAAGAACAGGTAACGAGACACCTGCTGAATAGACCCTTTCTTCGCTGCCCTTTGCTCCACGTGTGTGTGTCCTTGGAGCCCCTCTTCTCATACCTTGGTTCTCTGTCTTTGAGTTCTAGGTTGAGTTTTTTTGTTTATTCTGTGATTTGTTTTTTTTTTATCTTTTTCGTTTTTTTTTCAGTATTTTCTTTCTGGTTAATTCATCCTTTTTTTTCACTTGCTTTCTCTACCTTTTTTTATATTTCTTCTTCGAGTTCTAAGTTGATTTTTTTTTATTCTTTGATTTGGTTTTAATTTATATCTTTCTCGTTTTTTTCAGTAATCTCTTTCTAGTTAAATCATTCTTTTTCTTCACTTGCTTTCTCTACTTTTTTTCTTCATATTTTTCTCGTTGTACCTTTCTTTTCCTTGCGTCCTGTTCTTTTGTTTTGTTCTTTCACGTTATTTCTCTTTTTTGTTTTCTCTTTCCCCTTTGTTCCGTTTATCATTTTTATTCCTGCATGTTATTTTTGTATCATCTATTTTTCCCTGTTCCTTTTTTTTATCATTTTCGTTCCATCATGTTCTCTTCTTCCATTTATCTTATCTTTCACTTGCTTCCCTTTTTCATATTTTTCATCTTTTATTTGCTCTTTGACTTGCATCCTCTCTATGTTATTCTCGTATTTGTCTCAACGCGATACTTTTCCTCTTATTTTCCTTTTCTCCTTCTCTCTAACTCTCTTTACACCACTCCACCTTCTATCCATTTGATATTTCTTCATCGAATCTCTAATGTATACTCCCTCTTCTTCCACCTTTACCAGTTCTAGTTCGCTGTTTCAAATATTTCAGAAGTTCTATGTTCCCTTCCACTCACTCCACCACGCAAACAGTTCCTCTTTACCTCCACCTCCTCTGTTCTCCTCTCCACATTTTCCTCTAATACATCACACATTTTGCCTTCATGATTTTCCTCCTCTCCGTGTTTTGTCCCTTCTTGCTTTAGTCTTCCTATTTTACAATTCTTTCTTCCCCGTTCTCTATTCCTCTCTACTCCTTTTGCCTTCATAACCTTCCTCCTCTCTCCTTTTCGTCCGTTCCTGTTTTACTGTCCCCGTTTCATAATTCTTGCCTGCCATCTCACTGTTCCTTTCTTTCAGGTTTTTCTCACTCAACCTTATCCTTCTCTCCCTCTCCTTCTCTCTTCTTCTCGAGTCCCTCCCTCTTCATTCCTCTCATATTAATTCTATACGTTCATCCATGATTCTTTTGTACTTTATTTTCTTTGTTTCTCCTTCATACCGGCATTTTGTTTCGTCTCGTCTTTCTTCATTCTTCTTTTTAACATTTTCTCACAACGATATGAAGCAACAAAGAGTAGAGAGAAAGGGAGAGAAATGAAGACACAGGAGAGAGAGAGAGAGAGAGAGAGAGAGAGAGAGAGAGAGAGAGAGAGAGAGAGAGAGAGCAACATGTCTCCCTCTCCCTGCTACTAATTACTCAAATGAAGACACCTTTTTCATTTGCATTTAGACACACACACACACACACACACACACACACACACACACACACACACACACACACACACACACACACACACACACACACACACACACACACACACACACACACACGTACAGACAGACAGACAGCCAAATTGACAGACAGTAATAAGAGAGAAAGAATTAAGCTGACAACGTAGTGAGCGAGATAAGTGAATTGTGAAAAATGAATTATAATGGAGAGAGAGAGAGAGAGAGAGAGAGTAACCTCATAAAGTCAGGAAAGCGTCGCCCTTCCGCTACCGACTCCAATATTACTGTTTTTATGCCATTCTCTCTCTCTCTCTCTCTCTCTCTCTCTCTCTCTCTCTCTGTCTTCTCTTCTCTTGTTTATTAAATTCTTTCTCTTCCACACTTGCTTCGTTATCTTTCCTCATGCCTCATCTCCCTCCCTCCTTCTTTATTCCTCTCTTTCTCTCCCTCTCTCTTCCTCTCTCTCCTTCCGTCTTCCTTCTCTAACTTTTCTCGTCAATGTATTACGGTCCTCTCCCCACCCTTGTTCGAGTCTCTGTGTCTGTGTCTGCCTGTCTGTCTGTATATGTATTTGTCTCTATGTGTGTCTTTCTTTTTGTATGTCTGTCTGTATGTCTTTGTATGTGTATGTATGTCTCTTAATGTCTCTCTTATTTCTTATTCATATGTTTTTCTTTACTTATTATTTTATTTTCCTATCTTATCTATTACTCACATATACACAGACAGCCATGGGGAGTCATTTCCTATATTTTTTTCTTTTCTTCAGCGCTTTCATTCACCTTTTCTTTTCTAATCTTCTCCCCCTTCACCTGCTTATCTCACGTGATGCTCAGGTTTAATTAAGAGATTGGTACACGCAGGTAACAACAGTCCAAGGTGCATGTCTTTTTCTATTATTGATGTTATTACTAATGCTCTGGTTTTCTGATATCCGTTTCTCATTCCTCGTAATGTGTTTATTGTCCAGAAAATGTGTGTACCTGTTCCCTTTTATCCGTTTAGGTAGTCGTGTAATGAAATTGATATGACAGGTGTTTCAGGTAAATAACTAATCTGTTTTTTTTAATCGTCCAGATCTATACTAGTCTCATATGATTGATCCTGCTAAGCGTGTATTTGTGTTTCATTAATCAGAATATCTAAATAGTGTCCCGTTCTTTAATTCTTCAGATGCGTGTATATGTCTCCGGTTTTATTTTTGTTCTTTTATTTTTCTTCTACCCTCACTGATTTGTTTTCCTTTCATCACCCGGTGGAGGCCTCGGTGGCGTGCTGCTCGGCGTGCACTCTGGGAAGATTACCTGACGTCACGGGGCTGGCCATTACCTCGACTACCTGATATTACCTGATACCTGGCCGGGCCCCCTCGTCTCTGTGCGTCTGCCTGTGTATGCCTGTCTGTTTGCTTGTTTGTGTCATTATTTGTATCTTTATCTGTCTATGTCTGTCTATATGTGTCAGGTTTCTGTCTCTTTGTTTCTGTTTTTATCTGTCCGTCTGTCTGTCTGTCTGTCTATCTGTCACTGTCCGTCTGGCTGTATCTGTCTGTGCATATTTTTTGTGGCTGTCTTTATCTCTCTGCCTGTCTAGCTATCTGCCTGTCTCTTTATGAGGCGTACATATATAATTCATCCTCCATTTATTAACTAGAGTATATTTCACAGTAACAGGATATCGACACACATTAGTTTTTCTCTATTACGATACATGTACGTACAGCGCATAAAAAAGACTTTCACTTGTCATTCTTTCGATTATAATTTTTTTTCTTCATGTGGCGATGCAGCAGCCGGGGATCATGACATGCGGCGCTATACGTTCCGTTATCTGGCGGCGCTTTATGGGCTTATAACTTCGTGCCAATCTGTTTCTGTAGCCCCGTGATAAGCTCGCCCGCGCTGGCCGCCTCGCTAACTAATCTTCAGTCCACCTTTTTTTTATCAATCGCAGCTCTTGATTTACTGTTAATTACAATGCGTTTTTAATCTCTTCCTTTTTTTTCTCTCTCGCATTAATATTTATTACAAAAGGTATTATTTCTTAATCCCACCGTCGTAAAAAGTTGAATAATTGCAAGTGACATTCTGCAAGACCTTCTATATCGGCGGAGCATCAAGCTAATGAATCCCTCGTATGGACGCTGGCTAATGTAATTCACTTAATGGCCCTAATTTCACAAGGGACGAGGAAAAAACTCCGAGCCATGTTTTCTGTGTAATGAGAGCGACGCGACGCCCCCGGCTGGTTTCATGCAAAGGAATAATATAATTTTATCTCATGATTTTAAGAACTATATATGAAACGATCCCCGCCTCGCCCCGTCCCCTCTGTTGCGCATGCATGGCTCGGGGAACGGCGCTGGCTTGAAAATATGTTGCTCTCTCTTTTTGTCTGTCTGTCTGTCACTGTTTCTGTCTGTCTCTGTCTCTCTGTCTGTATCTGTCTCTCTCTCTCTCTCTCTCTCTCTCTCTCTCTCACACACACACACACACACACACACACACACACACATTTTTCACAGTGACTGATAACCGGAGTGCGTAATGTGCATATAAAATGTACACATAGATCTCACATTTCAAAAAGATAATTGCCCGGAGACTAATGACAGCGCGGCGTTGTTTATGCATTGTGTAAATATGCTGTGAAAGTGGAGTGTAATTACCTAGATGAAAAGTATGTGCATGTTATATATATAAATGGATCGAATAAACACACACACACACACACACACACACACACACACGACTGTAGGAATGGGGAAAACAACACGATCGTTGATGGTGATTAAAAAGCAAAGCAAAAACACCATCAACAGCGCCAGGGCAAGGCATGGATAGTTTGATAGAGGAGAGGAGGTGGAGGGGGAGGGGGGAAGGGGAAACGGGGGCACGGGACATGTTATCATTCGAAAATGAGTCATGCTGGGAAAGGAATGTCCAGTGGAATAGATGGAGGATATTTTAGCTGGGAAGAGAAGTGTTTTGGAGGGGGAGGTAGGTTAGCTGGAGGTGTAAGGAGGGGCATTTGCTCTTGGTGGGAGAAGAGAAGTTGCTGTGGACAAGAGAAGTGTTAGTGTTGGAGAAAAGGGAGAAGGCTAACTTGAAGAACATATAGGGGTGAAGGGTAAAATAAGAGGAGGATAAATAGAGAATAAACATAGGAAAAGGAAAAAGATAAAACAAACATAACATTAAAAAGACATCACTAGCGCTCAGGTCACTTAATAATATCTCGTTTCACTAAGAATTTTGTCAGAGAACCCATAAATAACTAAAGGATGAAGGAAAGGAGACTTACTAAGATTGAGAGAGGAGAGGGGCTTCTCGTGAGGAGTCGAAGTTTTCAGAAAGGAGAAAATAAAGGGCATGGTAGCTATGAGAGAGGAGAGTGTTGTTTGGGGGAGAGGTTAAGTAGTTGGGAGTCAGATGACGGTATGCTGGGGTAGAGAGAGAGAGAGAGAGAGAGAGAGAGAGAGAGAGAGAGAGAGAGAGAGAGAGAGAGAGAGCGAGAGCAAGAGAGAGAGAGAGGCCAAGCACGGGATAGAAAGAATGGGATAAGGGAGAGCTGGGTGTATCACAAGGGAGGTGCTCTAGTTCAGGGGTAAGGGGCTCGGGATGCTTTGCTGGCGCGGGGGATGGGGGAGCAAATAGGGGTAGTTTTGTAGAGCAGGATTCTTTATGAGGGAATATTGGGTTGGGCTTTCTTAGTGCCTTGCGTGGGAGACAGCGGGGGTTAACTGGGGGAGGAGGGTGGTCACACTTGGGGGGAAGGGCCGACCATTGCTCTGGACATCAAACGCAATATTTCCTGGCGAGTCCTAAACATCCCAAACACGCCCGGCCGGACAGGTATTGGGGCGGACCAATTAAGGTGAGTGGCAATAACATTAGGCAGACGAGAACACAGGTAAGGCTCTTATTATGCCTGAAAATGGTGATTCTAGCCTGGCTTATATTTAACGTGGAATGGTTGCGACTGGGGGTAGCTAGGGAGGAGATGGAAGGAGCGTGAGTGAGAGGACAGGGGATAGGCACGAAGGTAAGAGGACAAGAGAAGTAGGGGATGGATAGGAGTGAGGTGAGACGTGGGTGATAGGTATAAAAGAAGGGTTATCAGAGGAATGGGAAAGAGATGGATGAGGCCAGATAGGGATTGATGATACATAGGTAGGTAAGACACAGAGGGTGGATGGTAATGGGACTTGGGAATGCATTAGGAAGGGAAAGGAAAAGAAACACGAGTAGTAGGTTAACATAAAAAAAATTACATTGAAAGATCTGATTTGTGTTTAATTATCTAAATACTCCTGTCAGCTCGTTTCACTAAAAAGTTGTTATATAATCTCTAATAATCAAAGAGAAATAAATGAGGAAAGACACTTAGAAATAATTGTGTTATAAATAAAAAAAATACGGCAATTATTTAATTAATTACTTCAGTTCTTTTATTGCCACCTGCTTGAATGCTGACCTACCTGTGTGGCGGCAGAGGGAACTGTGTATAGGAAATTATATGAAAAAAATATTATAAGGTGAGTAAGGCTTATATGTATTTGGCCCTTTAATATCAGTTCATTAGCAGCGTATGGACTGCGTTGTGAATCAAATAAGTATTTAAGTAAGTAAAAATCAAAAACGGCAATGCAGACACGGTTCCGAGAAAAAAGATGTTAGATGTAGATAGATTCAGTTTAAAAAAAAGGAGACCAACAACACCTATTTTCTTTAGATAAGTGGAACAAAGTTATCAGTCTTGTGGTTAATGTATTAACAACTGAGATTTTCATGTAGAGGTCAGGTAGCTTTATAAAGAGGGATGTCAGTACGATGGTAGCTTGTTCTACGGACCTGACATCTAGCCCAACTGACTTCTGGCCCACCCCACGTTAAGAGATCCAAAGGTCGAGGACAAAAGTTATCTGGGAGGGTGTTGTGTTATTAAGGACCAAGGTATTGTGTCGAAAGTGCTGGAGCAAAGGCGAAGGTCGAGGTCAAGGTTACCCGCATGCCTTCGTTGAAATTGTGGTTGAAACAATTATGAGAATGTGCGCAAAATTTTTACATGCTGTTTAGAAAAAGAGGAGTATTGCGTGAAACACTCACAAAAGTATTCACAAGAGGGTTGTATCTCAAAAGACGCTTCACACCCCGCATTTATAAGTAGATGCAACGAACAAAAGTCGCCGTCGCCTAACGAAAAATGCTAATGTAATACTTCTCCTTTGTATTTCACTGTTGCGTATTTTTCAAGTTGTCTCCGACTGTTTTTCGGTATAACTAATAAAAATAACTTAAAACATTTATTCATGGCGGTAAAATCTTCCACTCTTCCCTTCCTTATCGAAAATTCTCATTGGGTTATTTCTTGCAGTTGCCACTCGCCCGGACGGTTAGGTTATCATATTTTATCTTTCCTAATCTTTAAAAAATCATTCACCTTTTCACCACTCGCCCGGACGGTTAGGTTATCATATTTTATCTTCCCTAATCGTAAAAAATCATTCACCTTTTCTTTTCATCTTCCCCTCTTCGATTAAATCATAGCTTTTATTATCCTAAACTCAATAATTTCCGCTCAGAGCGTCCAAACTGCTCGCACACAGAAGAAAGAGCCGCAATTTCACTCTTAAGACACTTTATGCTGATGACCCTTGCTTGTTTCCATATGTAACCTTCCTTGACTGCGTGACGTGCTGGAAAGTCGTTCAGGATTGTGAAGGACCAAGACCATAAAGTGCTGGCAAGACTGCATTCGAGATGATTTTAAGGATAACATCTTCGCACAGGAGCTTCGAAGTAATGAAGAAAAGAAGGTATAGCATAAGGAAGATTAGGTCAGTAAGCGCATAGATGTGAGCAAAGTAGAAAACATATAGAAAAAAAACAGACAACATATCAGGAAAACAAAATGACAGAAAAGAGAAAAAGAACTGGGAGAGGAAAGACACAGGTGCGCGAAGAGGAGGGCTCGGGATTGGCTGCCAGAAAGATTGAACACAGGTAGTGGGGTGAATCTCAGATGAGGCGGATGATGATGAATAGTGGGGGAGAGGGTTTCTGAACACCGCCAGTCGGGATGGACAAGGTAACGGGCCGGAAAATTAATGTGCGGCTAAATCTCCTTTGGTGCCATGAAAGTGAAACTGATAAAGGGGGGAGGAGCAGGAGGAGAGGAGGAGGAGGAGAAGGAGAAGGAAAAATAAGAAAAGGTGGAGAAGCAATAGAAGAATCAGGGATGACGATGATAATAATGATAATAATAAGAATAAGAATAACAATGATTAGAGCAATTAGAGTAATAGAAAGAAAATGATGATGATAAAAGAAGGAAACACATGTGATGAATTAATAGATATTCAGATTATACAAGTATATCGGAAGAGTGATTGGTTTGTTTACATGTAAAACTTAGGAATAATGTTAAGTTTTATAATATGAGTAGTAAATAGTTTAGATTTTATCCGTAAATATAAATAAAAGTAAAAAATGAACATAGCTAACATACATATCTGATTCAAACATACATACCTCTTCAAACATATCTACTGTGTTATTAGGAAGACAAAAATATATACAAAAAATATATACAAGAGTGCAAGTCTGTCGGTGTCTAGCAGGTAATCAAAGTAATATTTACAGAACTGTCATTAATTATATGTATAGATCAAATATATATAGATGAAAAATATTACAGTTTCCTGATACAAGGTGACGAGAGAAAAAATGGAACAGAAAACGGTGTAAGAAGAGAAATAGGTTAGTAAAGCTGGAAAAGGGGAAGAAATAGGGTGAGAGAGAGAGAGAGAGAGAGAGAGAGAGAGAGAGAGAGAGAGAGAGAGAGAGAGAGAGAGAGAGAGAGAGAGAGAGAGAGAGAGAGAGAGAGAGAGAGAGAGAGAGAGAGAGAGAGAGAGAGAGAGAGAGAGAGAGAGAGAGAGAGAGAGGCAAGAAGGTAAGGCAGAAAGAATAATATACGAGAAAAAAAAGAAAAAAAAATTAAAAAGAAAAGGGGAAGGAAAAAAAAAACTAGGAAAAATGAAGGAAACGAAAATGCAATGGGCGGAAATAAGGAAAGGAAAAGATGAAAGTATGAAAGAAAAATAGTTGTAGAAGTGGAGAAAATATAAGAAAGATAATAAAAGATAAAATAGGGAAGGATAAGATACCAGCAGTGACGTAGATAAAGAGGAGAGAAATATGAGAGCGAAGGAAGAAAACGGAGGAAGCGAGAAATGTGAGAAAGAAAACGGAGAAGGCGCAGAGTTGGATAGAGAAAACGGAGAAGGCCAATCACTGAACAAAGAAAACGGGAGAGAGAGAGAGAGGGAAGAAGGGAAATGAGTATGGGGAGCTTCTCATCGCCTCTTCTGCTTGACAATAGGCGGACAGATACGGGGAATAGGAATCAATATGCCCGTGATTAGCCTTATTGGTGGTGGTGGTGGTGGTGATGGGGGTGGTGGTGGTGGTGGTGGTGTTGGGGGTGGTGGTGGTGGTGGTGGTGATGAGGGTGGTGGTGGTGGTGGTGGTTGTCTGACTTATGGAGGTCTTAACGTCAGGCCTAATTTGTGTGATGGGTTTCGGTAGCAAAGTCGTGGGGGGGGGGGGGAGAGAGAGAGAGAGAGAGAGAGAGAGAGAGAGAGAGAGAGAGAGAGAGAGAGACAGACAGACAGACAGCGTAGTTTTAGAAGAAAAAAAAGAGAGACAAACATGTTATTCACAGAAGCAGGAAGACAAACAAGAAAAGATGGGAGAGAGAGAGATTAAGGAGGAAGCGAGAAGAAGAGAAAAGACAGAGAAAGAGAAATGACGGAAACAAAGAGGGAATGAGAGATAGGATTTACGTGATAATGGACGATTAAAAATACCGAGAAAGACGAAGAGAAAAGATTAAGATATGACGACGTTTGAGGATAAAGGGAATTGGAGATAGATAGATGTATGGATAAATAGATAGCTGGATAGATAGATAGACAGAGAGAGAGAGAGAGAGAGAGAGAGAGAGAGAGAGAGAGAGAGAGAGAGAGAGAATTAGTATGCATCAGGTAGTAATTGCATGAAGAAGGGAGACGTGCCAGACTGAGTAACGCGAGAAGGACGAAGAGAGAGAGAGAGAGAGAGAGAGAGAGAGAGAGAGAGAGAGAGAGAGAGAGAGAGAGAGAGAGAGAGAGAGAGAGAGAGAGAGAGAGAGAGAGAGAGAGAGAGAGAGAGAGAGAGAGAGAGAGAGAGACTGAAAACAAACTATCAAGCCTCACCGTAACACAACCAGTCAGACACAGAGAGACAGACAGACAGATAGAGACAGACAGACAGACAGAAGAAGAAGGAAGTCGGGAAACGGAAAGAAAAGAAACAAGGAAAGTCAAAGGTTTTTCTATCAAGGATGAATGCAAATGAGTGACGGGAGAGAAGAAAGTTTAGAGAAAGGTGTCGCGAGTTGAGAATTGGAAAAAGGGAAATGAGAAGGAAAGACGAGAAGAGAAAAGGAAATGGAAAATATATGAAAAAGTGATATGCTAGCGTGGAAAAGAGGGAACGGTTAAGAATATGACCGAGAGAGAGAGAGAGAGAGAGAGAGAGAGAGAGAGAGAGAGAGAGAGAGAGAATAAAAGAAAACACAAGAGGTGGGTTGACTTTCGTATTTCCGTCTATTTTTAAACCAGCACAATACCAAGGAGTGTAAGAAATATACGGAAGACAAAGACAAACATAATAGGCACTACAATCCTCACAGTTCCGTCACTTTTCTCCGACGAACACGATATCACGGTGCGGAGGCGGCAGCGGCGGGGAAAACAAGCTTAACTCTCAACACGTTATTACATCCTTTCTGCGACGCACGGGAGACACGCACGCACAGTCAAGATCATTCTCACGACTTTGCTTAACTTTACCTCCTGGCGCCGCGATCATGTTACGCCGCCGCCTGCCTGGTCATGTAACGCCGCCACTAAACCGCTTACTAACATGTTATATACTCCATCGAAGGAAAGATAATGTCAAATTCGTAATGCTAAGGGAACGGGGTCATGATCTTCAAATATGGTTCAGCACTATTTTTTTTTTACTGCAACATAGAGAAATAATCGCACGGTGATCATGTTCGGTGTGTGTGTGTGTGTGTGTGTGTGTGTGTGTGTGTGTGTGTGTGTGTGTGTGTGTGTGTGTGTGTGTGTGTGTGTGTGTGTGTTTGTGTGTATGGGCGTCCGTATGTTTCTGTAAATACTCAAAATAAATCGATCCTTTGTCTCCAGTCGAACCAATAGGTGTGTATGTGTGTGTGTGTGTGTGTGTGTGTGTGTGTGTGTTTGTCCCTCGCCGTCGCCTCTCATCCAACTCTCTACTCAAGACTGGCCACAATCCCTACTTGACCTTCCTTCCCCATCCCTGTGCCTTTCTTCCTGTATAAACAATTCTCTCTCTCTCATATTCTTAACCATATTTTTTTTTATTACTTGATGTGTATTGATATATGTTTCTTTTTCTTTTTTCAATTCTTTCCCTATTTGAAGAAGGACAAAGGATCGATGGAATAATAGCAAATGTTATGTGTTATGTATTCTATCTCCCATACCAAAGACTGTATAACACGTATGGCTAAACTAATAACCACTACAGGTATTTCACTTATGATTAAAAGACATATGGTATTAATTAGAATTCCTGTAATATGCAGCTAAGACCGTATAACCCTCATTCATATGTCTAATACTATGATGAGCTATTATATGTGGAGAAACTATGTTATATGCGATACTGAAGTGACTGAGAATATTGTGAAGAACAAAAAAAAAATTAAAAGTGTGTGACCATTTTAAAATAGTTACAAAGACTGAAGCTAAATTATTTGAGTTCAGATGTTGAATAGGGAGTAAGAGCCAGCGTGACGGAAGGGGGGTGGTCATTCAGTCAGTTAGTCAGCCAGTCAGTCAATCAGTCAGCTTGTGGAATCAATAGTTGTCCTTGAGAGTTGGTCGGCCTGTACATCCCCAGCCACTACGCCGTACGAGTCTATGTGTTTTCCTGTCTGGATGTCTGAGTGTGTGGAGCTTAGACGTAGGGGCTGTAGGGAGCTTAGACGTGAAAAGGGAGGAACGTCTGGAGCTAATGTGGAAGAATCACGATACTACGATTGACGTTGAGATTAGTCTGTAGGGATGGTGGCGACCGTGACTGGATTAGTATTTTGTCTTTTTGTCTGTCTCTCTGTCTGTAAGCACGTATTTGATGAAACGACAACCCTTAAACTCAGCCCTTAGTATCGAAGTTTTTTTGTTATGTAAAGGAAGAAGCTTAATGGTAATGGTAAACAAAAAAACTAAAAAGCCTGCTATGTGCTGCTCCTGTGAAAGAATGTAGAGATAAATGGCCAAAAGTGAGATCAGTGTTGGAGGGAGAGGTGTTTAGATGTTTTATGGTACATCCCTGGGTACATCTCTTATTGCCGCCTTTTTATGATATATTGGAATAGAAAAAGATGTTCAAAAGCCAAATATCTCGGTGAAAACATAAAATTCCACCCATATGAGAACCAAGCCATCGTAAACTGAAGAAATAATAAGGGAACAGTAAATGAAATAAGTAACAAAGGAACAGTGGAAGAAAAAGCGCATGATAACAAAACTTTTTCACTATCCCCGAAAAGCAATACAAAGAACGTAAAAAAAATCCTCCCAGAAAAAAGGAGAAGTTTCGCTGCCTCGAGGTGCGTTTCGGATCTCGCAAGTTCGGGGCTTCGTCGAGGACAAAACAACAAAATCAGCGACACGAACACGGCCAGTGATGAGCAGCGTCCTCCTCCTCCTCGTCCTCCTCCTCCTCCTCCTCCTCCTCCTCCTCCTCCTCGTCCTCCTCCTCCTCCTTGACAGCCGGATATTAAGACAACCTCGTAGCCGGGATGAAGAGAAAGAGAAAAAAATGTTGAGGATTATTAGCGGCGGGGCCCTTCGATTTTTGTCCCGTCCGTTGCGTTTGTGTGTGTGTGTGTGTGTGTGTGTGTGTGTGTGTGACCTGACAACCGACATAGGAAAGCCTGATGGTATTTTTTTCATCGTAATCTTCATAAGCGCCATTTATCGACTTTTTTTTATGCTATTCTGCGCGTCATTTTTCCCCTCCCGAGGTCAGAGTCGACAAACAGCATGTGGGTGAGATCCTTGAGCACTCGGCGGTAAAAAAAACACACACACACCAAAGAAACAAGGCCAAGTGTTTTTCTCTTGCGTGCGCTAACAAGGCGTCATTTAGGTTAACTATGGCTGCTTAATTGGCTCGTTGGCGGACTGAATGAATGAATGAATAACACGCGGGACGTCACTTGCCCCCACTGTGACTTTTTGGAGCCTACTAATGAGAAAGCAAAAGATATCTCGATGATACCAAAGAGACCCTTTCGTGGGTATATCAAACTTGTCACGCATGAACACAGCGTACAGCTTTCATGTTGCTTTACCTATTAATAATGATTTTTTTATAACAAAGGAGACAGCTCAAGGGCACAAAAAAAGGAAACAATAAAAAAAAAGCCCGCTACTCGCTACTCTTACTACTATATATTCTATACTTATTGCTGTACTTATTATTATCTGATAAAGCCAAGTGTGATAGAAAGTCCGTGGAACTTATAGTAATATCTGCTCACCCTCAAAGAAGTCAGTAGTTAAGCATAAAATCAATAGATATTAGAGAACACGTTTATTGAAGCTGCCATTTCATTCCTCCCTAACTCCTCCAATGTTTCTGAAGGGACGGTGAAATAAAAATGAGAGAGAGAGAATAAAGACGAAGATACAGACGAATGTACACTCGCTTCTGGCAGAGCAAAGAAAAACAGAAGCAGAAACGGACAGACAGACAGACAAAGGAAGAGATGAATAAACAAACAGACAGAAGCTCAACAACACGTGAAGGAAAGACAGCGGAAGCGAAAGAAAACGTAAACAAAGGCAGGTCGGACGAAGAGATACAAACATCGGCGAACAAGGAAAGCAGAGGAGAGAAGACGCAACTTTAGCAGAGAGAGCAGAGAGAGAGAGAGAGAGAGAGAGAGAGAAGGACACGAACTAGAAGACATGGACAAAGAGAAACAGAAAGCTAAAATAATTGAACAGAAACAGGACAGAGAAAGAGGTCGACAGGCAGAGATGAGAGAGAAAACAGAACACTAACTAGAAGACATGGACAAAGAGAAACAGAAAGCTAAAATAATTGAACAGAAACAGGACAGAGAAAGAGGTCGACAGGCAGAGATGAGAGAGAAAACAGAACACTAACTAGAAGACATGGACAAAGAGAAACAGAAAGCTAAAATAATTGAACAGAAACAGGACAGAGAAAGAGATCGACAGGCAGAGATGAGAGAGAAAACAGGACACGAACTGGAAGACATGGACAAAGAGAAACAGAAAGATAAAATAACTGAACAGAAACAGGACAGAGAAAGATGTCGACAGGCAGAGATGAGAGAGGGAAGAGGACACGAAACAGAGAAACGAAGAGAAACAGGACAGAGAAAGAGATCAACAGGCAAAGATGAGAGAGGGATACGGACACGAAACAAAGAGAAACAGAGACAGAGGAAGAGACGGAGGAACAAAGAGACGGATTAACTCATACACAAACAGACAGAGACAGAGAGAGAGAGAGAGAGGATCACACATAACACACTACCACAACAGAGAGATGAGACAACGAACAAAGGAAAAGAACACGAATGACAACTGAGACAAAGAGAACAGGAGACACAGAGAAACACAGACTGATACAGAACCGCACCACAGCACAGCACGCCACGCCACTTTGAACAGACAATACACAGCCACGAGTGCACCTGGCGTAGTGTTAGAGCTCGTAGTGACCTCTTAGCGAAGCCTGCAATGGGCGACAACAAGAGACGCAGACTACCCTCGAGCCGCTGATTGGACGCATCGAGGGCCTCAGCGCAGCCCCGAAGTCCTCATGTGTGAAGAGTCTATCCCTCGAGTGGCTTTGTCTTGTCTGGCCTTTGCTTGTGTTCCATGCGCCCGTGGATCCACCTGGAGGGCTGTTGGGGTACACACGATCACACGCACACACACACACGCACACGCACTCTCGGGTTGCCATACGAAGAGCAAGGTGTAATGGTTGTTTGTGTGTGTGTGTTTTTGAGTGTGTGTGTGTGTGTGTGTGTGTGTGTGTGTGTGTGTGTGTGTTTTCCTTTCTCTTTGGTTCACTTTTCTCCCATTTCCTCTTTTCTGTCTGTCTTTCCTTCTCGTCTTCCCTTTCATCTATTCATCCTTCCTTCTTCTATCCTGTCTACCTTCTCTCCTTTCTTGTTTCCCTTCTTCCTTCCTTTCTCCACCCATTCCTCCCTTCACCCACTCCTGCCCTCACCCATTCCTTTCCTCACTCCTCCATTCCTGCCATCATTCCCCTGCTCTCCCTTTCACAAACACAGCGAAGCATCAGATTATTCCTGGACAAATAAGCTCATTACAGCCCAGGTATTCGAGTCCATACCTGCCACCTGCCTCGCCCACACACGCCAGACTGTCAAAGGGATGACGGGTGGGGGGATTAAATCTTAGTTAGCGAGACCCGATCCCCACGTGAGTTTCCATCTGGAGGTGACGTGGACGGGGAAGGGGGCGGTAGAGGAGGAGGAGAGGGCCTGACAAATGGGTTCCAGTATTAATGAACTATTGATGGGTTAGTTTTGGGAGCCTTTGTTGAGAAGCGCACGTGAAGGGATTTGAAAAGAGATACGGAAGGGAGAGTTAGTTAAATATGGAGCGGGATGATTGAAATTGTGTTTATTGTGCTGGTATATGATGTTGAGGCGTGGTTTGAAAAGAGGAGGTAGGAAAGGAAAGATAAATATTGGAGAAGTGTGTGAATGTGATAGAATGATTACGCGGATATATTGTCGGTATTTTGTTACGCTCCTTCTTGGTGTCAAAGGAGATTGGAATGAAAAGATGAATACAGAATACGTGTGTGAATGGGAAAGGATGATTGTACTAATATTTACGGTGTATTGGTGGACTATATTGAGACGAGGCTATACAAAGGAAGAAAATATTATTGACGAGGAGAATATATAACTCACCTGCGATAATTTGAATGCCTAGCGATACGATGGGAAAGGTAAAAATGGAACAGGTGTGAGATCGAGATAGGAAAATTGACCTAGATTATGTAATGTTTGTGGATTAAAGGTTATTCGAAGGGTAGCTTTCTTTACATTGACGAATATGAAACGAAGAGGGAGAAGGAAACATGAGGTAGAGTAACAATGCTTTGAAGAATATGAAACGGAGACGGAGAATGAAACGAAGGGTGGGGTAGCATAAATGTGACGAATGAAACGGAAAGGAAGAATGAACGTAAGGCAGAGTATAGCATTACCGAGGCAAAGAAAAAAGGAATGTAGAATGAAATGAAGGGTAGAGTGACGAATATGAAACGGAGAGAGAAAATATGAAACGGAGAGTCTTACTTCATGAACTCGGTGGTAGTAACATTTTTTACAGGAAAGGGAAATAAACAAAGAAAAAAGCATAGACAAAAAAAAGACCACAAATCATCACTTCTACAAAAACTAACAGGATTTGCCAAAGAGAGATTCATTTTAGATGGAGAAGGGACTTAATACTCCTTGATACCTCTCCATTTTGAATAGCTGGTATGCCGTCTATATTATCATGAAAATTTTCGACAGTTTAAGGTAGGAGAGATGCAATAGAAGAAATAATTAGGTAGAAAAGAATAAGCTTAACTGAAGACCAAGGCGCAAGTATTTTTAAACTGTGCAGATGGAGGTAAAATCGTTTGAATCATCCTCTCATTCCCCTAATAAGAGAGACATAAAAGTGAGCTTAGGAGGAAGGACGAGGTGAGAGGAGGAGCAACGGAACCACTTAAATATAATTGGACACACTTGAGAGACAGTTACACAAGTTTAGTTCAACCATGACAAAGGATCGGACCTTCCTGCTCTTCCTCTCTCTATTTCAATTCCACCTGACCTTTTCCCTACCTCCTGTTTCCTTCTGTCTGACCTTCCTTTTCTCTTCCTCCTTTCCTTCCCTTTCCCATCCACGTGACCTCCTTACCTTTTCTTCCTTTTTCTCTCTCTTTCTCCTTTCTTTTCCTTCCTCACCTCTTCTTTCCTCTTGTCTGCCCTTCGTTTTCTCTCCCTCCTTTTCCTTCCCTTTCCTTATCTCATGCTTCCTTGTGCCTACCCTTCCCTTCTTCTCTTCTCTTTTCTTCATCTTCCTATCAACCTGTTCTTCTTACCTCCTGCTTCCTCCTGTCTTCCCTTTCTTTTCTCCCTCTTTTCCTTCCCTTTCCCATTTATCTGTCCCTTTTCTTACCTTCCGTTTCCTCGTTTTTTCTTCTATACTCATTTTTCTTTTTCCTTGCCGCGTTTCTGTGTTCTCCTGTACCCCTTTTCCTTCCCATATACGTGTTTCCTCTTCCACCATTACATAAATACAAGTCATGACATATATCTGGTGAAATCTGGGAAAGGTATTATGTGGTAGTCTCGATTCAATGGATGTTTACCCCGTGGCCAGCGGTAACATGCTCTCCCCTACCACTGGCTCAAGGAGACGGAGATGAACACCGAGGCAACGCGTAGGTAAAACGTATTCCCTTAACTTTACTTACCATACAAACCTCCGTCAAAACATTTTCATCACGTCATTTCCTTTCAATAGCTTCTTTCTATGGCTAACCACACTTCTGGATTATTGTCGGGAAAATTGAACTCAGATTACCTCGTAGAAAAGTATATTAAAGTGAGGCTTCGTTCCCTGTTCGTTTGGTGCGTTTTCTTCAGCGTTCCTCATTCATCGGAAATTGACCCTGAGCTAACTTGACGCACACGACAAAGACCTGTTCCCTGCTCCCCTAATTACTTGCCCCGAAGCCTCTACAGCCCTAACAACAACAGAACACTCAAAGACGTACCCTGCTTCCTCGCCTTCTATTGCCTCCTAAGCCTCCTCCACCTTCTATTTCTCTCCACCTCCTCTCTTCCACATTTTGATCTCCTCCGACAAACATCCATCGACGCCTTCTTCTTTAGCTTCCATCCTACTCCTGTTTCTCTTCACCTCCTTCTCTTTCCACTCTTATCTCCACCACAATACCTTCGTCGACTCCACTTCTTCACCCTCCTCATCTTCCTCTGTATACCTCCTTCTCCTCATTTTGGTTTCCCTCCACCGCCTCTTTTTCAGCCTCCTTATCTCCTTCACCTTATTTTTCTCATCGCCTCCGCCTCTCCTCCTCTCTCTGATTCTTTCCTAAATATCTTCCAAATCCTTTAACTCCTCTTCTTCACCCTCCTTTTTTTGCCTTCTCTTCCATGTCTTCTTATATTCTCCACCAAACATTCACCTCCTGTTCATCCTCCTCATCTCCCCATCTTTCCATGTCTTCCTATATTTTCCACCAAACATTCACCTCACTTCCCGACTCTTTACGTTCTTATGTTCTTATGTTCTTTTCTTCATTCTCCTGTCCTCCTACCTCCTCGTCTTCCTATATTCTCCACCAAACATTCACCTCCTCCTCCCCTTCTTTGTCCTCCTTTCCTCCTACCTCCTTGTTTTCCTGCAATTAACCTTCAAACCTTCACCTCTTCCTGTTATCCTTCCCTCGTGTCTCCAGCACTAACCCACAACATTCAAATCTCCCCTGCCATCTTTTCATCCTACTTGCCTTCCTCCTCCTCCTCCTCCTCCTCTTTCTTCTTCTCTTCCTGATTTCCTTCTCTTGCAACCAAACAACGACGTGACTTCAGTCCTTAATAAGCGAAAACAATACACCTCCTTCTCCTCCTCCTTCTCTTCCTTCCCCTGACTGTCACTTCACCTAACCCGATAATAGTCTGCGGGACGTGATGCCAGACTTCGACCTCTTGCCCCGACTTCCGCCTAGAGAAATAATATGATAATCCGTATTTTCATGTATTTTGTGCTTTCATGTAGTTCTGTCCACATCTTGGTTGCCTACTCCACTTCCTTCACCTTTTCCTGTTATTTAGTTTCCATTTTCCTCGCGCTTTCTTTCCCCAAACTCCCTTTTCGTCCTCCTCTCCCCCTTGTACCCTTCTCTCTTTCTCCCCTCCCTCTTCTGCCCTCCTCTCTTTCGTCCTCCCCTCCCCCTTCTCCCCTCATCTCTCTCTTATAGTTCTGCTTTTATTTCTTAACATATAACCTTCTCCACTGCATTAACTTTTTTTAGAACCTAGGAAAATATCACTAAACCCAGTTACACGTTTATATAATTTTCGCGTCAACTTTTATCATACATACTGATAAGCTAACGGCAAACTCTGATCCTGTGTAACGCATTCACACTTGCCATTTCGGAAAGTGTGTAAAAAGTAAGTGCATAAAAGCTAATGATATGGTGTGTTTTTTTCAGCGCGTTCTCAAGAAGCTTTGTTTGCCGTGTCTATGCTAACGAAGAAAACTTTTAATTAAGCCTCATACATCACACTTCTTACTGGGATCCCGAAACAATGGAGAGAGAGAGAGAGAGAGAGAGAGAGAGAGAGAGAGATGTTTTTTTGTTGGTGATATATAAAAGCCCGTATGTGTATGTGTGTGTGTGTGTGTGTGTGTGTGTGTGTGTGTGTGTGTGTGTGTGTGTGTGTGTGTGTGTGTGTGTGTGTGTGTGTGTGTGTGTGTGTGTGTGTGTGTGTGTGTGTGTGTGTGTGTGTGTGTGTGTGTGTGTGTGTGTGTGTGTGTGTTCGTGTGTTCGTGTAATAGCGAACTAGAAAAACCGTTTCATGAAATGGTATTGTTTTATTCAACACACAGAGAGAGAGAGAGAGAGAGAGAGAGAGAGAGAGAGAGAGAGAGAGAGAGAGAGAGAGAGAGAGAGAGAGAGAGCACCAGAAAAAAAGGTTGGTCTCACACACACACACACACACACACACACACACACACACACACACACACACAGCGTCATGAGAGGAGTGAAAGGAAAATGTGAAAGTTTAGACAGGAGATTAAGCCTTGCAACCAAAACACGAGGCGAATTAAAACTTGCCCGACAGTAACACGACTTGGAAATAAGCTCTACAAACCACTCGCTGGAGACGCCGACGAGCCCAGTATTACCGAGCCGAGCCGAGCTAAGCCGAGTATTACTTGGTCCAACCCAGCTAAGCATTACCCAACAGAACCGAGCTTAGGCGAGCTGAGCATAGCCGAAGATAACGTCGAGTGAGATTAGGAATGAGGGAAATACAGGGAAGGAGGTTATAAGGTGAGACTTTGTTTTTAATTAATAGAAATTGAGTTTATGCGTGAATCAGGTATGGAAAGAGACAAATATGGGCCAAGAATTTGAACGTACTAAGTAGATACATTAGGGGAAAGAAAATGTGAATATACTGATAAAAAGAATGAAATCTTAGATATAGCAAAATGTGAGGGAAGTTTTGTGAAAGAAAATATATAAAAAAAGAAAAAATATTGTGCACAAAGGAAAGGAAGGAAATATATGATTTTTAGATAAGAAGAAAAAATTAAAGTAAAGTAAATGATAGCGACTAATGGACAGAAGAAGGAAATTTGAGATGATGAAAGCGAGGAAAGTATGCAAGGAAAACAAATATTGAATCAGCTAATAAAAGAAAAAGCATTCCTGATGTTGTCTAATTCCACGGCGGCCCAATTTGTCTGTTTGTTTGTCTGTGTGTGTATTTACCAACTACTCTGTCTACGCGCGTGCCCACAAGGGAAATTTAATTAAAAAAACGAACAGCGTCGAAATAAAGAAAAAAACGAAGCGCAACTCTTACGAACTCTAAATATTGAAACAGACTCGTATGTAATTTTTGTTTGTTCACATGACCGAACCTCGAAGTGAAATAAAACAAAAGAAATGTAATTGCATATATGGCCGGAAGCATGCAGGGTTTTTTTTTTTTTTTTCATTCAGGTCTTCATTTTATTCTCATTTTTTTTGTTTCATCATCAGTTTTTGTATTCTTTCTTTTTCGGTTACTTTTTCCACTAAGAATATTATTTATTTATCCATTTTTTTTCTTTTCTTCCTTTCCCAGCTTTTGTATTCATTTTGCTTCACATTTTTCCTCCGTACCTAACTCTTTTTCCTTTTTGCATTCTTTTCCTCTCTATAACTTTCCCTACCACGTTCATCATTTTTTTCGTTTTCTTCCTCCTTTACTTTCTCAATTCCTTCCACCTTTCCATATTATTATTACACTCCTTCCTCTCTCTCAATATCTTTCCATGTCTCTATTACCCTTCAACCTTTTCATATTTCCATTTATCAATACATTCCTCCCTATCTCAATACCTTCCCATATTTCTATTACCCTTCAACCTTCATTTTATTCTTCATTTATTCCCTCGCTCTTTTTATTTCCCTCCTCCTGCGCGCTCCAATAATATAAAGATCGCAAGGGGGAAAAAAAGCCAGTCAAATTTTTGCTTCACATTACTGCGACCCTGCAATGAGGGCTCAGAGCCTTTAATTACACGGATACAAAGGGCTTAGCTGCAAAATCGGGGTTGGATGGAGGGATTCTTTTTCAATTACAAATGATCAAATGTGGATTCAGAGAAGCATTCATAAATGTTCCGACGATCTATCCTGGAAAAAAAAAAATGGTTGTTATAAATGGTAATGAATCAATACATACTAAATACGGGGACGTTGTAGGAATATCATTTGTTTGGGTTGTGCTGGAAATTGAGAAGATAGTGTTTTGTTTTGTTTTTGGTTTGCTTTGTTTTGTTCAGCGTGTGATGAGAGAAGAGAGAGAGAGAGACACACACACACACACACACACACACACACACACACACACACACACACACACACACACACACACACACACACACACACACACACACACACACACACACACACACACACACACACACACACACACACAGAAAGACAAACATCAGACAGACAAACAGACATACAAGTGTAATCATGCATGGAAGGAGAAAGACGAACAGGGAACCAGGAAGCGAAGGAGGAGAACGGAGAAAAATAAAAAGAGGAAGAAGATGATGAAGACATAAATGAAAATGAAAATGAAGCACGATAAGAACAAGAAAAAGAACAAGAATAAGAACATGAAGAACAAGAGTAAGATAAAGACAACGACAAGGACGAAGACGAGGAAGAAGAGGAACACGAGGAGGAGCAGGAGGAGGAGGAAGAGGAGGAGCCATACACACCTCATTAAACACAGATCAGGTTCACAAGGAGTCTTAACCTACACATTTTAGGGTCACGGGTTAGGGGCTCGGGTCATCAAGCTGTCCATAGGGTCCATATTAGTCGTAATTTAGGGCTCTCCTCGAAGAAACAGCGGCAGCAACAGAGGGGGGGGGGAAGGAAGACAGCGCTATACAGAGGTTGGTCTATAAAAAGTACCCTAAAGACGTCATCCTCCTTCTCCTAATGAGCTGTTTTCACCCTTACGAGCCGTGCCGAGGAAGACTGGGTGAGGGGCTGATTTGCATCGTAATGAAGGTGGTGGTGGTGGTGGTGGTGGAGGTGGTGAAGGTGGTGATGTAGTGTTTGTTTACGTCCTGGTGGGGGGTGGTGGTGTAATGTTTTGTTGGTTCTGGTGTTGTTGTTGGCGTTGGTGGTGATGATGACGGGGTGACTTTGGTGGTGGTTGTGGTGGTTGCTGATGTGGTATGTTCTTAAGGGGATTGTAGTGTGGTGATGGTGGTGAGA
The DNA here is from genome assembly GCF_024679095.1 of Eriocheir sinensis. Taxonomy (NCBI): domain Eukaryota; kingdom Metazoa; phylum Arthropoda; class Malacostraca; order Decapoda; family Varunidae; genus Eriocheir; species Eriocheir sinensis. Next base: position 4,573,730 of record NC_066548.1, read on the forward strand.
TTGGTGTTGTGTTGGTGATGACGTGATGACTTAGGAGGCGGTGCTTGGTTATGTGATGTATTCTTGTGGTGATTATGTTGTGGTGGTGATGGTAATGGCGATGTGATGAGATTTAAATTGTATTGGTTAGTGATGGTTTTCTTTAAAGAGAGATCAATATTTTTCCCATCCAGTTTTCGTGGACATACTAAAGTAATTGTGGCTTTCCTGTATACGTTAGTCGGAGCAAGGTGTGAGTGCTGGCAAGGTTTGTATAATTATCAAGTGTCTGCTGATGGTGGTTGTGACGAAGCATGTTGTAGAGATACGACTAAAATTAACATTGTAATCATATGAGAACACAAAGAAAGAAAATTAATATGTTTGGACTCCGGAAAGCGTGCAGAAGATGGATTATACGAGAGACGAGAACGATCACACACACACACACACACACACACACACACACACACACACACACACACACACACACAGGAAATTATGAGACCGTGATGTGGAGATGATTAAAGTACTATTTCTCTCTCTCTCTCTCTCTCTCTCTCTCTCTCTCTCTCTCTCTCTCTCTCTCTCTCTCTCTCTCTCTCTCTCTCTCTCTCTCTCTCCTCCCCCTTCCCCCTCCCCCCCTCCTTCTGAAAGTGTGGGAGAGCCGCATTAATCACATCCAGACCGACATTTTTACCGTTGGCTGGGACGAGAAAAAAAAATGGGTTACTTTTTCTTCCAGTCTTTTTCCTCCGTCATCTTTTTCACGTCACTTCTCTCGCCTCGCCTTGCCTCCCCGCCCTCCTCCTCCTCTTCCTCCTCCTCCTCGCCCTCTTCGTCTTCGTCATTTTCGTCCTTTTCGTCCTCCTCCTCCTCCTCCTGTTCTTTCTCCTCTTCCTCGTCTTCGTTTCCTCATTCTCGTCCTTGTCCTCCTCTTCCTCCTCCTCGTTTCCATCCTCTTCCTCCTTCTCCTCCTCTTCTTCCAACTTCTGCTCCGTGTTTCCCTCTCTTCCCTTCTCTCCTTTCTTATTTTTTTCCAACTCTTCCTTCTTTTCCTTTTCTTCTCTTTTCTTTGTCTTGCTCTTAAGGCTCTGTCCTGACGCCTACTTTTATGTAACCTTGTAGCACGTCTTTCTTGTCTTTCTCCTCCTTGACTTCTTTCTCCTTCTTGCTCCTTCTCCTCTTCTCCTTTTCGTTCATCTCGTCCTCCTTCAGTCTCCCTCTCCACTTCTTCCTTCACTTTTCTTCCTCCTCCTCTTCATCTCCCTCTTGCCTCTCATTTCTTCTTTCTGTAAGTCTCTTAGTTCACTTTTCTTCTCATTATTTTTCTCTTTTGGTTCCTCCTACCACATATTCTCATTAATTTCCCTCCTCCTCTTCCACCCGCTCTCCATCTCCTTCAAGCCCCCTCCTCCTCCTCCTCCCAGTCTTCCTCTCGGTTATTTTTCTCCTCCTTCACCTTCTCCTTCAGGGTAGAGGAGATGGATGTGTTTATCGTCGGGACATTCAGGTTTATTTTCATCGTCTACCATTTCCTTTATAAATTATTCGCTCCTTCAATTATAGAGAAGAGGCGAGGAAGAAAACAAGGCACTGATTGGATTCCTCTCCGGGTTCCCTCCACGAAAATAATGGTTTGATATTCAGCGCCAATATTTTCGTCTCCTTTCTTCGCCTCGCTTTTTCCTGTTTATTTATATTCTAATACGGCTTCCTCCTCATCAACGAGCCTTCATTTGGAGAAGTCTTGAAAGTGTATAGACCCCCAGGGAGCTTGTCAGTTATCCTTGAAAAATACGTCTGCCTTAACCCGGTAGCAGCGACGGGCCAAATTTGTGGCTTTACCGTGTACCAGCGACGGGCCAAATTTGTGGCTTTACCGTGTACCAGCGACGGGCCAAATTTGTGGCTTTACCGTGTACCAGCGACGGGCCAAATTTGTGGCTTTACCGTGTACCAGCGACGGGCCAAATTTGTGGCTTTACCGTGTACCAGCGACGGGCCAAATTTTTCCCATGATATAAACCCCTAAAAATAGATGATGCATAAACTGATCACAAATGCGTTGATATATATTATGGAATGGTTTGTGTGAGTGATGATTTTTTCTCCTTTTCCTTGCTTAAGAGGGACCTTTAAGAAACATGATCCCCGCAGCTACCGGGTTAAGCCTTTACTTCTGTTAGTCATCTGTTCTTAGTTATCGGGTACAGTACTAGGCGGGTGTCATAACTTGCATCCCGGTGAGGTGATACGCTCCCCTGTACAAGACAAACGGAGGGGACTTGGTAGCTTCACGCGGTTGGGATGCTGGGTCAAAATGTGTGTCTGCTTGCGCTTGACGTCAGGGAGAAGGGGATAAGGAGAGAGGGTCTGATTAAGGAAGTGAGGTCAGTCGTACAAGAGTTGCCTATCTATACGTGTCCTAACCTGCTCTCTCTACCGTTTTGCAGTTCTTTTTATGTTCTGTGGGTTTACACTAAGAGAGAGAGAGAGAGAGAGAGAGAGAGAGAGAGAGAGAGAGTGAGAGTGAGAGATAATGGGCAGGAAGGTTATAGAGGAAGGACTAATGGCCGAATATGTATTTTTCAGCGGGCGCCACGCTGCCTATTGCGCAAAACCATTAAATTTTCACTGTACGCTTTACTTATGTACGCGATGTCCTGTGGTCGATAATGTCTAGCTGTCTGTCTATCTATCTATCTATCCATCTATCTATCTAACTATCCATCTTAGTAGTATATATAAAGTGCGGAGGGAAGACTCAGAACAGGGAACAAGGGCAGACTCATAATTAAAGGGAAAGTGATGGAGACGAGGTACAACACAGAACATTGGAAGCTGAGGGACACGAGCCGCAGATAATCGCTGTAACAGGACTTATTAATGCTCCGAACAGCGGCAGTACACGTGTGGTAGTTATGTATGCCGACACCAGGTAGGGGAGGGGAAGAGGCAGGACGTAGGAGGAGGATTAAGTAAGTAGATGGAAACGGTAGGAAAAGAAGAAGGAAAAGGAGAAGGAAACAGAAAGAGAAAGGAGAACAAGGAAGTGAAAGAATGAAAGTGAGGGAACAAGAAAGTAGAAACAGAAGAAGGAGGAAAGGAAAAGGAGAAGGGAAAGGAGAAGGAAGCAGAAACAGAAAGGAGAACAAGGAAGAGAAGAATGAAAGTGAGGGAACAAGACAGTAGAAACAGAAGAAGGAGGGAACTAAGAAGACTCAAAAAGGGAAGGAGAAGAGAAATATGATTGTTTTAAATGATGAAGCATAGGGAGTGAAGAACAAACCGGATGAAACAAAGGATAGGTAGAAAGACCCATGAAGAGAAGAGAAGCCGAAGGAAAGGAAACAGAGGAAGATTGGAACAGAAAGGAAGGAAATAAACTGCAGAATAAGGAGGGGAACAGACCAAAAGACCAAACGTATAAAAATAAGGTAAATACGGATTATGGAATAAGGAGGAAAGGATCAATAGGAGGAAATAGGTACAGGAATAGGAACGCAGGAGGACTTACTAAGGAAAGGGAAACCGAAGAAGAAGAAAGACGAAACATGATAAATAGGAAGATTGGAATAGAATAAGGAAGAGCCAGAGGACACCCAAATAAGAGAATGGCAAAAGAAAGGGGAACATAAGCAGGGGAGGTTGAAATGAAGAGTCGTAGAGGAGAAACAGAGAGAAACAGGTGGAGGTAAGACGCCAGAGAGAGGGAGTTATCGTACTACAGCAGCCGTGAGCATCAAAGGCAAGTCCAGGATCTATATTTCAGGCCAGCCACGTCCCGCCTGCCTCAAGCCATAAAGAGAATATGGAAAGACTATGCCTAAAACCACCCACCCCCTCTGTTCAGGCATGTATAATCCCCCTCCCTCTCCCCCTCCTCTCTCTCTCCCTTTGTATCAGACAGACTATGAGGGATGTTATGTGTTGGTTCTTCCTCTCTACCTTCTCGCATCAATTCATTTCCCGTCCAAGAGAATATGGAAAGAGTATGCCTATAATCACTCAGTTTGTTCAGGTATTTACATCTCTCCATCTCTCTGTTGGATAGGAGCAAGGTATCGGATCAGGGATGTTAGGTTGCTAGCTATGTCTATCTCTCTTTGTCTGTCTTTTCTCTCTGCCTATGCCTATAACCACTCCATATATCCTGGTGCTTACATCCCATCTCTCTCTCTCTCTGTAGACAAGGGATAAGTTTTAGGATAAGGGAAGTTAGGCTGCTGGTTATATCTCTCTGCCTGTCTTTATCTCTCACCTATAGCCAATCCGTCTATCCAGGTATTTACATATTTCCATCTATGTCTTTTGATAAGGGACGAGGTACAGGGTAAGCGATGTTAGGTTGCTGGTTCTATCTACCTGTATCTCTCTCAGACTGTCCGTATCTCCCTCTCATACCTTATTCATTCAGCTGCCGTTCCTCCTCCCTCCCCTACACACGCGGCGGGGGGGAGGCGGGCCTCGGCGGGGGGCGGCTGGCCAGACTCGCTAGTGATTAGTCTCTGTTCTCCTTAAATTAATTGAAACTCATCACAACTTTGGTGCGGAAGTTAGCTCGACAACTGCTATTAAGGACTTACTAATAGGTATCTGTCTAGCTACGCGGTTGTATATATAGGCCCCGCTCGCTGGATGAATAGGGTGGATGATAATGGGTTAGAGAGAGATGGAGATAATTAAATACAATAATAGTTTAAAATGCCTGTATTGTTTTAAGTAGCAGAAACCTCACCAATCTAAAGCGTTGATATCAAACAGCCAGTTATCGAATGTCTCGGTTGCCGGAGTTAGGAATATTAACGTCAGGGTGGCGGTCGACCTTAGCTTCGAATATGTTTAATTTTGTGTTCCATCACGCCCAACTAATAAGTTAATTCCAGCCGGCAGCAACATCAAAGAAAACTTACCATTCGACTCTCTGTAGGTATTTAAGTAAGTCCCGGCATTTCAGGCAAATTTTTATCATGTAATTCCAAATGTTTACTCTCGGCAACATAGTGTGAGATGTTTTTCAGTGTGAGAGCATTGATTTTCCTATATTGTTATCATCAACAACAATAGTATGCTCATAATAACACTGATACCATTGATGCAAACTATGAACTATGCGCATTCATACACAAATATTTCAGTACACACACGAAATCTGCCTATTCTGCTAACTCCCTTCGTTTCTTCTTCCCTTCCTTCCTGTTATAAGCTTCTCTTCGTTCTTTCCCTCTCCTTCCTTTGTCTCTTCTTCCCTTTCCTTTTTTTTACAGCTAAGGAGACAGTTCAAGGGCGTAAAGAAAAAAAAAAAAAAAAGCCCGGTATTTCCTCTCCTGAATAGAGGTCAAAGGAGTGGCCAAAAAGAGAGGTCAATTTCGGGAGGAGAGGTGTCCTGATACCCTCCTCTTGAAAGAGTTCAAGTCGTAGGCAGGAGGAAACACAGATGAGTATGAGTATGGGTGTCTCTCTCCAACTTCTTTCCTTTTGCTCACTTTTTTTATCTCTCTATGATAAGCGAAAGGCATAATATTTCGGAGACCGCTGGTGGCCGGTGCCGACTCGAATCCGATTCATTATTGCGATCACTGGTTCCCTGATGCGTGGGCTCATTTTCATCCCAAAGTTTCATATTAATCCAGATAAAAAGTTCTTACCTGTATGTCTTTTTTTTTTTTTTTTTACAACAAATGAGACAGCTCAAGGGCACATAAAAAGGAAACAATAATGAAAAAAAAGCCCGCTACTCGCTGCTCCTAAAAAAAGAATCAAAAGAGGTGGCCGAAAGAGAGGTCAATTTCGGGAGGAGAGGTGACTTGATACCCTCCTCTTGAAACAGTAACACAAAGCTTGATGATTCAATTATCTGATGTGTGGAAAGGTCACCGGAATAAAACCTTTTACGCCTAAATCCATGTTGTAAGTGTGCCATTATGATTCATGGTATTTAACTAGATACGAATGTTTGGCACAGAATTGGCTTTTTTTTTTTACGTCTATGCCCATAGCGCCGGTAGGCTTGCTTGAAGGCCTTGGATGGTATTCGACCCCAGCCCGTCATGGCGCAGGCAAGTGTTTATAGTGGCGCCATCTTCTCTTGCGAACTATAAGTATTGTTTATGCTCCTAAACGCTGCATTCACGTTATCCGTATTCGAATAAGCAAGTCCTCGGGCGTGGACCGCAAATTTGTTGTGTCAAGTAGTCAAGGAATCCAAGTATGGAACGGAGCCATAAGTACCTTAAAAATACAACCAATTTCTCGACTCTGTTTTATATTACCGTTTTAAGCACATTCATGGCGCTTCCCGCAGCCATTTCGGATTTTGTAGTTTTTATTCGGTGTTTATTAGTCCCTGATTGGCGCCATTGTGCCGCTCGTTGATACGGCCATTGCGGTGTTGATGCCTCCGCCGCCGCGATATTATTACTGAACCAATATTAGCAATTTCATTATGAGTCATTGCGGTACCAAAGTTAGTCACGTTATTAATATTAATGAGAGTAATGTTGTTATCACCGGCAGAGTTGGAAATTAATACTGAAAAAATATTGATTCATCGCGCTCGCAATGCATTTATTAGGACGCTGTTTGTGTCGCCCTGTATTGGCTTGGGCCTCTGGATTTTTTTTAAAGAATTTCAAGCAGTTTTTATTGTAACAATGTCCTCATTTCAATGCTTTATTTGGACGACAGTTTTTAACCCACTGTGGTCCCATGCCTGCCTCACCGGGTTCTACGTCTTCCCTGACCTCTATAGTTTCTGGACTGCCATTTCGTTACTTTTGTTCTTTTATCACTTTTGCGAATGGCACGGCCCGCCCAAATCCAATACTTTTTATTGATCGCCGTTGGGATATCTTTAATATTGATCTTTTAACTAGTGCATGATGCTCTGTTTCTGTAGCTCCATTTTACAGCTTCCAACGCCTCCACTTTTAATAAAACTGTTCAATTTCACTGCAATTATGTTCATAAGTTTATGTCTGTGCATAAGTATGTACATAAGTATATTCAGGTTATGTATTACGTTCAGTTTCATATATCATTATTTGTCTTTCGTTGATGCTGAAAAAAATTTTATATGCGTCTTTCTGTCCTTTTTTTTCCAATCAAGAAACAATCTCCAAGTTTCCTCTCACACTGAAGACCTTTGTGCCATGGCCTTGCTATGAATGACTCACTCGCCTCCTCTCACTGAGACCCACACGTCCAGCAAACAGTTGCCAACTACCTAACTGTCCATAAAGGGGTAGAGAGAAAGATGTTAAAAGAAGAGAAAACTGATAATGAAAATAAGAAAATGCTGTGAAAGAAAAGATAAGAAAAATTTGCAAGTTCACGCGAGGCGCAGCAAACTTGTTGAATTAGTTATATTAATACTGTGTGTTTCTTGTTTTTTTCTTTGCAAGTCTTCTTTTCTTTTCCCTCTTTTACTTCACTTCTTTCTTTCCAAAGTAATGTTAATAAACAACTTTTCCAGGGACGAAGAGTTTCTGAAGACAGAACTTTATGTAAATTCAAAAACTTTATCTCGTCAAAAAATATAATCTCGTGAGGATCTTTCTTTATTAAAACTTGAGCCGAGATTTCTTATACAACGCTCGGCACTCCATTTTAGCCTTGCCTCACCTTCCCATCCACTTCCACCCTGCACACCGCCATCACCCACACACCATCCATCACCACATTCTTGCCCTCCACATCACCACGCAACATTACCCCCCTCAATCATTCCTGCTGCAGCCCATTTTTGTTCCTAACTCACCATGTCAACCCCCACGCTTTCTTTCCTGCCCTCCTCCTTACTGGCCCCTCCCCTCACCCCTTTCGTAGCCCTGCACGCTCTATTCCATTCCATTCTCGGCCTTTGTCACTTTCACCCTTAATTTCATGATAGTCGTCACAATGTTCTTTCACGATTACTTTCTGATACTCCTTTTCTGACATGGGTACACTCACAAATACATTCCTCCTCTCTCTTCCTCTTCTTCTTCTCCCTCCTCCTCCTCCTCCTCCTCCTCCTCATAGTTTTGACCTCTTTCTTCGTTATTTTCCCCATAATCTTTGTCCTCCTTCTCTCTCCTCTTTCCCTTCTTCTTCTTTCCCCCTCTTCTTGTTCCTCCTCATCCTTATAATCTCTGCCCTCCTCCTCTCTCCTCCTCTTCTTCTTCCTCCTTCCCTTCGTCTTTGTTTTACTGTGTTCTCCTCCTCTTCTTCCTCCTCCCCCTTCTCCTCATAATCACTGTCCTCCTCCTCTCTCCTCCTCTTCCTCCTCCTCCTCCTCATAGTCGTTATCGTCCTCTTCTACAACTCTTCCTCATCTTCTTTCTCCTCATCGTCTTTGTCTTCCTCCTTCTCCTCCTCTCCCGGGCCCCCTCCCCAGACTCAGGCCGTTAGCGCAGTAAAAGCCGCCACTTAGTTAGGACTGGTGCAAGTTGGACGGACATAACGCGTGAACTCAGACAAGAATACATTTGCACCGACACATCTTGCTCCTTCGTCACCCTCAAGCAACAAAGAAGCAGCGAACTCACCAAGGGAACTCGCCACCCCCATCTCCACCACCGCCACCACCGCCGACACAAGCGCCAGAACCTCGTATCTGTCTTTACTAACTATAATGTGTGTGATTTGTATTTCGTGACCCGCTTTTCGAGGCATGGTTAGTTGGTTTTGTTGAGGAGGGTTTTTTTATATAACGTTTTAGGACTGAGTTTTTAATATGTGAAAATAAGTGAAAATCCAACACTTTGATTAACTCCGTCTCAAAATATGGAAATGAAAAGACAAACTAGCCACGTAACTGTTAATAAGTACTAATACCACGTTTAAAACAGCTCGCGCAAGGCTACCACTACCACTACAACCAAACTCACCATTGCCCTACCACCACAACCACCACCACCACCACCTTTAATAAATACTAATATCACGTATGAAAAAGATGATTTCTACCACCATCGATAACACCATAGCCCTATCACCATCTCCATCACCACCACCATCATCACAACCATCACCATCATCACTACCATCGCCATCACCACCACCACCAACAACAGCAACGTCATAACCTTCACCACCACCACTACCATCACCATCAGTACCACCATAGCCCTACCACCACCATCAACACCATCACCAGCCTCCACTAACACCAATACCACACAACCACATGCTCCTCCATCACTACCACCATCACCATCCACTAACACAACTACCACACACCAGCCCAGCTCCTCCATCGCCCCCAAACAGCCCACCATCACCATCACCATCACTATTTTCTTTTATTGCGGCTCCAAAATATATATTGAGGCCCCTGAAAAGCCTCGTCAACAGCCACCTGCCGCGGGAGGTCGGGCTTGCTGGGGCTGTTAGCGAGAAGTGAATTTATTTCGAGAATTTATTCCACCGAAAATTAATATCAGAGCCCGCAGCTGCTGGGCGGGCCGGTTCTTTTTCCCTCTCTTTTCTTTTTCAGGGGGATTTTTTTTTTCATCTGTGGTTTGGTGAGGGAGGGAGGGAGGGAGGGAGAGTTGGGGAAGGGCTTCTGGAGATGAAAAAGAAAGAGGAATTGGAAAAGGGGAGGAAGAAGTGACGGTAAAGAAATATGAGGAAGAAGAAGAAGAGCAGACGGTGAGGAAAAAAGAGTAAGAAAGAGGATATTGAGGAAAACGAGAGGAAGATACACGGGAAGGAAGAGGAGGAAATGAAACTATATTTTCGTTGCGAGCGGGAAATTAAAAAAGAAAAAGGTGATGAAAAAGAAGAAGAAGAAGAAAAAGAAGCAGAAAAAGAAGAGAAGGAGAAGGAGGGAGAAGAGGAGGAGGAAGAAAAGAAAAAAGATGAAAAGAAAAAGAGGAGAAGGAGGAGGAGGAGGAGATGGAGAAGAAGAGAGAGAAGCTTGAGAAGAAGGTAAAGCAAAAGAAGGAAGGAGCGGTGGAGGAGAGGATTAAGAGAGATATGTGGAGGAGGAGGACAAGGACTAGGAGGAGGAGGAGGAGGAGAGGAATTTGAAAGTCTGAGATTGGAAGTTTCAAACAAAATTAAGTGAAGATAACGCCGCTTCCTTACGCAAGAGTCTGGAGGGAGAGATATCTCGTGCGCACACCTTTACGAGAAACTTGACAACTGCGAGACAACGACCCAAAGATAATGTTGTTGTTGTTGATGCAGTTGGTTATTGTTGTTTGTTGCTGTTGTTTTTTAATTTAGTATATGTAATTTTTCGTCAGCCTTCACCTCCCACGAGAAATAAGGAACGGGTTAGCCTTCATATATCCCAAACTTTCATCGCATTTGTGTACTTAGTAAATTAATATATGTTTCGGAAGTAATGAGACTGAAATTGACCTCTCTTTTGACCACTCTGTACTTATCGCTATAGGAGAGCAACAGTTAGCGGGCTTTCTTTTTTTTTTTTTTTTTTACTTCTTTTTGTTGCCCCTGAGTTGCTCTTTGTACTATAAAAAAAAAATTATCGAACAAAGTGGGCTCTTTTTTTGTTTTTGTTTTTGTTTTTGTTCTATAAGCTGCTACCAATCATCAGTTTGCAAATACCCTAAACCTGATATCTAACCTAACCCAAACCCACACAGTTATCATATACCTCTTTTTCACTAAATTACTATATGCTCTCTCAGTAATTATACTTTCTACATAACAAAATGAGTTCTTCCTTTGTTGATTTATACTATGAATTTCTACTTTTAATGTGTATGATATGGGGAGCCCGATTTCCTTTCTTAACCTGGTACCTGCTGGGATCAGATCAGCTGGGATCGGCTTATGCATCATCTATTTTGGGGGGTTTATATCATCGCACAAATTTGGCCCGTCGCTGCTACACGGTAAAGCCACAAATTTGGCCCGTCGTTGCTACACGGTAAAGCCACAAATTTGCCCCGTCGCTGCTACACGGTAAAGCCACAAATTTGGCCCGTCGCTGCTACACGGTAAAGCCACAAATTTGGCCCGTCGCTGCTACACGGTAAAGCCACAAATTTGGACAGTCGCTGCTACATGCTAAAGCCACAAATTTGGACCGTCGCTGCTACACGGTAAAGCCACAAATTTGGCCCGTCGCTGCTACACGGTAAAGCCACAAATTTGGCCCGTCGCTGCTACACGGTAAAGCCACAAATTTGGCCTGTCGCTGCTACACGGTAAAGCCACAAATTTGGCCCGTCGCTGCTACACGGTAAAGCCACAAATTTGGCCCGTCGCTGCTACACGGTAAAGCCACAAATTTGGCCCGTCGCTGCTTCACGGTAAAGCCACAAATTTGGCCCGTCGCTGCTACACGGTAAAGCCACAAATTTGGCCCGTCGCTGCTACACGGTAAAGCCACAAATTTGGCCCGTCGCTGCTACACGGTAAAGCCACAAATTTGGCCCGTCGCTGCTACACGGTAAAGCCACAAATTTGGCCCGTCGCTGCTTCCAGGTTCGTAATGATAGTCTTTAAAATATCTCCACCCTTTGTCTGTCTTCTTCTAATCCGTGATGTTTGCTGTTTCTCCGTGTCATACCCAGCACTCTTCTCTTCTCCTCTGTCTTATCTTGTCTCCTCCTTACCTAACCATAATCTAGTCATAATATTTTTGGGGGTGTACTCGCTCAGTTAGAAAGATACAGTAGAATATATAATGTAGCAAAATATAGTGGACCTTTCCCCTGATATTTGATATTACAGCTTTATCAATGTGCTCACGCCCTAATTGGCTTTGTTAGTTAATTGGAGAATCATATTTTGTTTAACATGAACATTGAATTGACAGCGCCATCACCACCCACCACCACCACCCGCCACCATCACCACCACCCTCCACCCAAACCTCTACAACCATCCCCACCCCCATCCCCCCACCTAACCAGCACCCCCACCAACCCCACCTAATCCACCACCCGCTCTTAACCACCCCACCACCACCACCACCACCCACCACCTTCATCAACCCCAGCTATACCACCAGCACCACCTAGACCCCTCCCACCTCCACCATTATCGCTCACACTATTAATAGAAACTCATCATGAGCTATTACGGTCCCTATTGCTTTCCATGTTATTCATTCCGCTGTTATTGTTATCGTTGATGCCGCTGTAATTAGCAGTGTTGTAGTAACTGTTTATATATAACATGTATTTGGATTTCAGGCTACTTTGGTAAGCTTGATGATTTGACAGTGGTTATGAGGCATCCTTCCCTCGCTCCTTCCTGCGACACACATTTCTCTGGTGGTTTGTTGTAAGATTTCTCTGCTTGGTCTGGAAGGATGGTGGAGTCAGTAGTGTTCTCAGTCTGGGTCTTGGATAGCTCATTAACCTTATTTTCCAGTCGACAGTGTTTCATAGCATAGCGGTGTGGATGCTGAAAATAGTGTCCATTCTCAATATTCAAATTTTATCTTTTCACCTCGTCCTCTTTATGCCCTGACTTACCACTCTATTTCATTGGTTGTCAGTCTTTGCTATTTCTGTGCATGCTATTGGGAGCCCGATTTCCTTTCTTATTAATGATAGTTTTGAAATATCTCCACCCTTTGTCTGTTTTTTTTTAATCCGTGATGTTTGCTGTGTCTCTGTGTTATACCAAGTACTCTTCTCTTCTGTTCTGTCTCCTCTTTTCTCTTATCTTTTCTCTTCTGATTTTTTCTCTTCTTTTTTTCCTCTTCTCTTCTCTTCTCATTTCTCTTTTCTTTCTCTTTTTACTTCTCTTTTCTCTTTTCTCTATGTCCATTCTTTTTCTCTTCTCTTTTCTCTTTCTCTTTTCATTTCTCTTTTCTCTATCTTTTCTCTTTCTCTTTTCACTTCTCTTTTCTCTTCTCTCTATCTCTTCTCTTTTTCTGTTCTCATTTATCTTTCTCTTTTCACTTCTCTTTTCTCTTCTCTTTTCGCTTCCCTGCATTTTTCTCTACCTTTTCTCTTCTTTTCTCTTCTCTTTTTACTTCTTTTGTCTGTTTCCTAACCCATAACGTTTGCTTCCTGTCTCTCCATGTTATGTCGACCACTCTTCTCTCCACTCCTCACTGTGTGCTTATTGAATCGTATGTAAAGTTTGGCAGAACACATTGATTGATTGTATTCAGGGAGGGTGACAGGTTGCAATTCATGACATTACAGTGTTGACCAAAATGCTTTATCCCATTCTTCCTCCTATTCCTCCTCCTCGTTCTCCTCCTCGTTCTTCTACTGCTTAAACTATTTTACTACTACTTCTACTACTACTACACTATTTATACTGCTTCTACTATCTACACTTTTTTGTATATTGCTTTCATTAGACAGTCACTAACCTCTACCACATCAAATTAACCAACATTAAAAAAACAGCTCTCGTCCTCCTCCTCCTTCCCCTTCCCCTTCCCGTCTCCTTTTCCTTTCTCCTCCTTTTCCTTCCCTCCTCCTCCTCCTCCTCCTCCTCCTAATTCTCCTCCTCCTCCTCCCTCCTCCTCTTTTTTCTTGTCCCCCTTTCTTTCTTCCCCCCTCCCCACCACACCCTCCTCTCCTCCCTCCCTCTCTCCTCCCCTCCTCTCCTCCCTCTCTCCTCCTCCTCCTCCGCCCTTTACTTCCTTCCCCCGCCGTTTTTGATAAAATTACCGGCAAATGGAACCTTCCTCGCAGGGTGAACTTGGTTGGGTTTGCTCTCCCAAGAGAAGTTTTTTTAATTTTTTTCGGGCAGGAGAAGGTGGGAAGGTTAGGAGAGTTAAGCAAAGGGGGTTGAGGAACAAAGTCAAAAGGAAATGGAGTGGGAGAGGGGAGAAGGAGAGAGGGGAGGAGGAGGGAGAGAGAGGATGAAGAGAGGAGAGGAGAGAGGAGAGGGGGAGAGGAAGGCAAAAGAGAAAAAGTGGTTGGATTTGTTGAGAGGAATTCTCTCTCAGAGGGAGAATCTCTAGAGAGAGAGAGAGAGAGAGAAGAGAGAGAGAGAGAGAGAGAGAGAGAGAGAGAGAAGAGGGAGAGATCTAGAGAGAGAGAGACTCTCTCTCTCTCTCTCCTCCTCCTCTCTCTCTCTCTCTCTCTCTCTCTCTCTCTCTCTCTCTCTCTCTCTCTCTCCACTCACTCTCCACCTCTCTCTCTCTCCTCTCTCTCTCTCTCTCTCTCTCTCTCTCTCTCTCTCTCTCTCTCTCTCTCTCTCTCTCTCTCTCTCTCTCTCTCTCTCTCTCTCTCTCTCTCTCTCTCTCTCTCTCTCTCTCTCTCTCTCTCTCTCTCTCTCTCTCTCTCTCTCTCTCTCTCTCTCTCTCTCTCCTCTGCTTTCAGTTCAATTTAATTCCCTTCCGTAATTGTTGTAACCTTTTTTTTTTCTAGTTGTTGAATTCAATTTAGTTCTCAGTGTGTTTGTTCATCCATTTATCTATCTGTTTACATGTATCTATCTCTCTCTGTACATACTTCTGTCTATCTATTTATCTATATCTATCTATCTGCCTATTTATCTTAATCTGTCTATTTTTACCTGTCTGTCTGTCTCTCATCCTCGCCTCTGTCTTCCTCTGTCATCATGGTCCAATCTTTTAAGCAGAGCATTAGTGAATTATCTCAATCTTATTCTTTGGCGCTCTCTTCCCCCGTCTTCCACATAATCCCTCCTATCCTTCCTTCCTTCCTTCTATCCTTTGTTCTTTCGTTCGTTCCTGCCTTCCTTCATCGTCCCTTGTCACCTTTCTTCCTCTCTCCCTTCCTTCCTTCCCTCTTTCGTTCGTTTCTTTGATCATTCCTGCATTCCTTCACTGATCACTCCTACCCTTCCTTCCTTCCTCTCCTCCATCCCTTCTTCATTATCTCCTCTCTTTCCTCAGCTCCTTCATGCCTTCCTTCGTGGCCCTTCCGTCCCTCCACCCCTTCTTTCCTCCCATTCGCCACGTTTGATCATTTCCTTTCCCTTCTCATTCATTTAGCTTCCTCATCCTTCTCCCTCTCTTATCTCCAACTCTTTTTGTCTTCTCTCCCTCCACCTTTAAGTCAACCTCATCTGACTTAATTTTTCTTTAATCTCCACCCGCAGAGAAAGAAAGGAGGAAAAAGAGCGGAAGATAAAAAGAGAGAAAGAAGGGATGATTGGATAAATTTCAGCTCGGGAGACAAAACATATCGACTTGTTACAGGGAGACCGACAGCTGCCTTCCCACTCTACCTTCCTGTCCGCTTTCACTCTGCCCCCTTCCCTTTCTCTCTCTCTCTCTCTCTCTCTCTCTCTCTCTCTCTCTCTCTCTCTCTCTCTCTCTCTCTCTCTCTCTCTCTCTCTCTCTCTCTCTCTCTCTCTCTCTCTCTCTCTCTCTCTCTCTCTCTCTCTCTCTCTCTCTCTCTCTCTCTCTTTCTTTTTCATCGACTCCTTCCTTCTCCCTTTTCTACCTTCCTATCTCCTCTTCTCCCTTCCTCCATCCCTTTCTCGCATTCTCTCTTTTTCATCGACTCCTTCCCTCTCCCCTCTCCCTCTCCCTCTCCCTTCCCCTTACCTCCTTCTATGCTTCCCTCTATCTAGTTTAAAGCACTTTTTCTTCCCTTCACTTTTCTCGGATCTTCCAGGACATTGCCAAGTTGAATTCGTATTTAAAACAGAATTAATCGAACTCGTAATTAAGATATAAATTGATATAAATGAAAATAAGAGCTTAGATTGGTATAGATGAGCCTCTTTCTTTCCATTTAAGATTCATCCATAATTTTGTTGGTGGATGTGAGGGTCTGAAGGTGGATGTTGTGCGTTTATATCATTCCTTATTGGTGTTATAAATAGATTGTTATGGATGAGGTTCTTTTCCCTAGATAAGGTTCACCCCTAAGGGTTTTTTTCATGTATAGGTCCAAAGGTGTGTGTTTGTATCTCAGTTTGTTTGTTTGTTTGTTTGAGTTTGTATAATCGTTATTTTTTTTCTGCTGTGTGTTGGTATGGATGAGCTGCTTTCCCCCCATACACTTTGACTCTCCCACATTTTACGAGCTCATTAATTTGTTTATTTGCTTTGATATTAGTCATTTTATATGTGTTTATGTGTGTGTGTTTGCTTATTTATTTGTTTGTTTGTTTGTGTGAATCTTTGGTGTGTGTGTGTGTGTGTGTGTGTGTGTGTGTGTGTGTGTATCCATTGTAGCATTAATCAAGAAATGAATATTGACCGAAATTTTCTATCTTGTTACTCCTTCCCTCTCGCAGTCCTTTCCTTCTATCTCCTCTTTCGTTTTTTCTCCCCCATTTTTTTTTTATTCCTCCCTTCCCGACTTATCCACCCCATTATCCCTTTACTTTCCTCTCCACCATATTCTAACCCTTCATCCCGCCTTTTCGATTCCTCCTCTATTTATCTCCCTACTCATTTTTCTTCCTGAGTCATCCTCCCCATAGCCCCCCTTTCCTTTATACTTTTCTCCCCCTTTCCCCCTCTCCATCCCTCCCGACCCTCTGTCTCTCCCTCTCGTGTCTATCTCCATTCATCTTTGTTTTTCCTATTTTAAGATATACACCTCAATATTCCTTTCCTCTACTTCCCTTCCTCCATTTCTTTTCCTTTTCATTCCCCCTTCTCGTTTCCATCTCCATTATCTCCCCTTTCCTTCATTTCCTTTCGCCTGTCCTTACTCCTGCTCTTCCCTTCCCCCATTTCTTTTTCCTTTCCATTCCCCTTTTTCGTTTGCATCTCCATTATCTCCGCTTTTTCTTCCATTTCCTTTTGCCTTTCCTTTCTCCTCCCTCTCCCTCCTTCCCCTCTTTTTTCTTCCCTTCCATCTCTCCTATTCGTCCTTCTTCCACCTGCCTCCCTGTTCCTCCTTCCTGATGCTTCCACCCTCACTGTCCCATCCCTCCCTTTTATTCTTCCTTTTTCCCTTCATCCTTTCCCGTCATTTCGTTTCCTCCTCTACCTCCCTATTTCTCTTCTCCCGATGCATTCACTCCACACTCCCTTCTCCCTTTTTCCCTCCTTCTCTCCATCTTTTCCCCTGCCGCTCCCTCTTCCTCCACCTCCCTTCCCATCTCGCTCCCTCTTCCTTCTCCCTCTTCCTCCTCCCTTCCCCCTTAACCTACCGCTCCCTGTTCTCCTCCCTTCCCCTTCCTCCCTTCCCTTCCCCCTTTCCCCTTCCCCCCTTCTCCCTCCCCCCTTCCCTCTCCGAAAGATGGTGGAATCACAGGCGATTGAAGGGAAGATAATGGCAAGCCCAGCGCACAAAGGCTTCAATCTCCTTAATGCACCTCACTCCCAACAGATGGCTTCCTCTCTTCCTCCTCCTCCTCCTCCTCCTCCTCCTCTTCCTCCTGCTATCCGGTCTTTCCTGTCCTTTCTATTCTTTTCTTCCTCTACCCTCCCTTCCCCTTCCTCTCTCTCTCGTTTTTCTCCTCCTTCCTTTCATTTCCTGTTCATTTACCTGTTTTTCTCTTCCTTTCTTTCCTCTATCTTTTCTGTCCTTTTTCCTTTCTTTCCTCTCTCTTCTACTCCTTCCCTGTCTTTCCCGTCCCTTTTAGTCTTTCTTCCTTTACTCTCCTTTTCTCTCCTTTATTTCTCGTCCTTCTTTCCATTTCCTATCATGTCACCTTTCCCTCTTCTTCTTCTCTTCCCTTCTCCTTCCCTGTTTTTCCGGTTTTCTCTATTCTTTTCTTCCTCTACCTTCCCTTGTCCTTCCTTTCTCTCCTTTTACCTCGTTCTTCCATTTCCTGTCATTTTACATTTTCCTCTCCTCCCTTCTCCTCTTCTCTCTTTCTTGTCCCTTCTATTCTTTCTTCCTCTACCCTCCCTTCCCCTTCCTTTCTTCCTTTTTCTCTCGTCTTTTCATTTTCTGTTATTTTCCCTTTCCTTCTCTCCTTCCCTTCATTTCCACTCCTTTATTGGTTTTTTTCTCTTCAACCCTTCATCTATTTTCTCTTCTTTTCCTTCAGTCTATTACTCAACTTCTCAATCCTTTTTATTTGTCTTTATTTTATCCTTCATCTTTCTCTCCTTTCCTTTCTTTACTTTTCCATTTTTCCTTGAAGTTATTTTTCTCATTTTCACTTTTTTCCTTCCGTCCTTTTCATTCCCTCATCTTCATTTCAGTCTCCTCTTTTAATAGATGTTTCCCCTTTCATCCACCTCTTTTTATACCTTTTCCTTTATTTTCTATTGTCAGCTTAACCCAATATTTTATCCTGTTTTTTTTCTCATATTCGCTTTTTTTCCTTCCGTCCTTTTCATTTCCTCATCTTCCTTTAAGTCTCCTCTTTTAATAGATGTTTCCCCTTTCATCCACCTCTTTTTATACCTTTTCCTTTATTTTCTATTGTCAGATTAACCCAATATTTTATCCTGTTTTTTTTCACTCCCTTCTGTTTGCTCTCTCCATCATATTTCATATTTTCTAGTCTTATTTCCTTCCTATTCCTTTATTCCCTCGAGTTTCACATGTATTTTATCGTCTCGCTCTTTCTTTTCCTTCTTTCTGCTCGTCCTTCTCCTCCTCCGCCTCCTCCTCTTTCTCATTCTTTTTCTCTTATTTTGTCTTTTTTCTCCTCTTCCCCTTTTCTTCTCGGCTCGCCTTTCCTCTTGCTCTCTCTCTCCCTCTTTCATTTCCTCCTCCTGCATCCATTTTTACCTTGATTTTTTCCTCTCCTCCGTGTGTTCCTTTCTCAGGCTTCTCTGGTATTTTTTTTTCCTTTTCGATTTTTCTTTTCGTCTGCAAGCATTTTTTTTTCGGCATTCTGTTTTCCTTTATTCACGTTTTTTGTTTCGTCTTTTTTATTTCCTTTTTTTCCTCTGCTCTTTCGTTTCGTCTTGGTGTTTTTTTTCGTTGCATCTTCATATATTTCCATTTACACCTCTCTATTTTTTTTTCCCTTTTACATCCTGGTTCTCTCATGGCCGACTGACTCCCTTCTCTCACTCTCATTTCTTAATCGCTCTTCCTACCCTCCTCCTCCCTCCTCTCCTCTTCCATTCTTTCTCTTCGTTCGTCACCTAATGGCTGATGCTCTTCTCCCCACCCCACCCCTCGCAAAAAGGTTCCTCACCTTACGAGTCTCTTGGGTGGAGGGCACAGTGGTAAAAGCCTCGATTCTTGCGTCATCTGTTGCTCTTTAGTGTTGGTCCTGTCGCCGCGTCACCTCTCAGGAAGTAGCGTTTTTTGGTCCTACTAATGTCTCTTTCCTTTGATTTAAATTGTCTCAAGAGTAGTGTCAAGTTTCAAGGTTCTGATATTTTTATTTTGTAGTTCTAGTTTTTAGTTGAAGCAGCATGTCGTTGTTATTTTTTCATCTTTATTCAGGCTCTCTATCCGCTTCCTCTTAATATAAAAAAAGCAAGGATCCCTAACTCTTATCAAGTGTTGTGGCGTGTAACTTTAGGCCACGTTCACCCAGTTCAACCTTTATTATTCTGCCGAGGAACGAATGAGGTACACGATCTTCACCATCTCCCATGTAATCAGACGTCGAACTGTCCCTCTGTCCTTCAGCCACGTCATCCTTTGCCAGTAACAAGTCAGTAATTGAACCTATATTTATTACGTTTACTGCTATGTCATCGCGGCCCACAAGTTTACCAAGCCAGTACCCGAAATTGACCTCTCTTGTGGTCTCTCGTTCTTTTATTCTTTCCTTCGTGGCAACCTACCGAACAGACCTCTCACCAGTTTTCTCGCACCACTGAGGAATGTTTTGTCGAATATTGTCCTAATTATGTCGGTAGGCCAAACACTAATCATTCTTCCCTCTGTCGTAAACTGCTTTAGCCGCACCTATATTCATCAGTAGGTTTTATGCCCTTGTGAATGTTGTGTTATTCAAAACAGTCCTGTGTTATGAACTATTTCCATTTCCATTTCTCTGTTAAACTCTGGAACGGCTTTCTTTCGTTTGTATTCCCTCCTGTCTACGACTTGATCTCTTTTAAGAGGGAAATATCAAGACACCTCCCCAGCTGAATTTGACCCTCTTCTGGTCACTCCACTTATCCTCTTTTTACAGGATCAGTGCTTAGCGATTCCACTCGTTCCCCAAGTCCCGAAGTCATCCCTTCCTTCCCTCTCATTTGCACGAGTCCCTCCATTTCCCAGCACACACCTGCATGCCCAGAAATACCCTTCACTTCCCTTCTCTCCCTTCCCCTCCCGTCTCCTTCCCACCCCTCGCTTTGCCTATGCACACATCACCGTCGCATGGCTATGTATATATACCCAGGAATACCCTCCCTTCCCTTCCACCCTCCCCCATCCTCCAACCCCCCGGCGGCATCCATTCCTGCCCTACTCCAGACACTTCCCGGAATACCTTCCATTTGGCACCGGCCCCGACCACCACTCACCGGAATCTAGTGGAAATACACCGGCGGGGCACTCATTCCACTCAAGCATGCCGGAACAGCCCCCATCTGGCACCCATTCGGACGTCAAGGCAGCGGAGTCCCCCTTTAAGCGCTCGTTCCCCGGGCCGGCATATCACCCGTGCATCTTTCCAATCGCCGATGACTGTCTAGCGGAACGGCAGATGTGTAGCAATTAACCTGCACGGCCACAGCTCCATCCTCGCTCTAATGACCTTCCTTCTATTGTTGGTGGGGCACTAATGTACCTCCTCCTCCTCCTCCGCCGCCTTCTACGCCTTCTCCTTCTTGCTCCTCCTCTTCCTTCTTATTTCTCTTCCTCTTCTTCCTTCTTACTTCTCCTTTCTTCTGCCTTCTCTTCCTCCTTGTCATTGATCCTCCGCCTTCTCCTTCGCCACGACCTCCTCTTCCTCCTCCTCCATGCCTCCTCTCTACCTCCTCCTCATGCGTTCTCTCCTTCAATACCTCTCCGTCCACCATCCTCCTCCTCCTCCTCCTCCTCCTCCTCCTCCTTAACCTGCACCTAAATTTATTCAGCCCACCTTGCTCCTTTTTTTTTACCCTCCTTGTCCCTCTCTCATTCCTTGTCCTCGTCCTCGTCCTCGTCGTCTTCGTCAGCCTTATCCTCCTCCTCCTCCCCCTCCTCCTTCTCCCCCTTCTCTTAATCCCCATTGTAATTTTTATCTCATTTCTCCCATCTCTTCTATTTTTAGCTTCCTCCTCTTCCTCCTTCTTTTCCTCCTTCTCCTCCTCCTCCAGTCTCTTCTCCTCCGTCGAAATATTTTGTTCCCTGATGTCTGTACCATTTCTTGCGCGTCCTTATCGTATTAAATGTTTCTTTTTTCGCTTTCGCTCGTTTACTAAGACTATTTTTCCTCTCGCTAATCCCCACCGTCCATTTTCGTCCAAGATTTACATTTCTTCGGTATTATTTTCCTCTCGCCTTACTCTGCTTTCTCTCCCTCATTGCAACAGTTCAAGAGTAAGGAATATATCGCTATAGCATTAACTCCAATATGTACTTAACGAGGAGTGTCTACCTTAAGGATCAGGGTTCCCCGCCTAAAAAGTAGACCTCCGAGTTGTCAAACGCTGCCAAGCCCTCCACCCAAGGCCACCGTCAAAGGGAAGGGAATTGCGTTACCAGTGAGAAAGACCATAGAATTAAAAGGCGAAATAGCATTTACTTGATTTTGACATGGTAACATTCAACTGAAATAGAGAAACGAGGTGAGAGAGAGAGAGAGAGAGAGAGAGAGAGAGAGAGAGAGAGAGAGAGAGAGAGAGAGAGAGAGAGAGAGAGAGAGAGAGAGAGAGAGAGAGAGAGAGAGAGAGAGAGACGGACGGAAAAGGGGAACCTGGAGTGGAAAAAAAAAGAGTCGAGAGGGAAATTGAATCCTGACTAATTAGCAATTCACCTGAGGAACTTGTAACTTTAATTTGCTGATTAATTGAACTTTTCTCCCTCACTTCTTTGGAGCGAGAGGGACTAACGAAGCTCCGAGTGAATCAATGATGAGGCTCGAAGCACTGCGATTGTTTACTGCTCCTTCTCTCTCTCTCTCTCTCTCTCTCTCTCTCTCTCTCTCTCTCTCTCTCTCTCTCTCTCTCTCTCTCTCTCTCTCTCTCTCTCTCTCTCTCTCTCTCTCTCTCTCTCTCTCTCTCTCTCTCTCTCTCTCTCTCTCTCTCTCTCTCTCTCTCTCTCTCTCTCTCTCTCTCTCTCTCTCTCTCTCTCTCCTCTTCTCTTCTCTTCTTCCCTTTTCTCTTTTCTCTCTCCTCTCCTCTCTTTTTTTGTGTGTACAGTTTTTGTTTTATATTAGTGATAAAGTTGAAATAAAAGTGCACTGAAAATTGCCAGTCACCGACAATATCTACTTGAAGGTAAACACAAACATAACACGTATACAACATTCTTCGTTTAATTGGAAAGATACTCAGCGTTTTTCTTTGAGACGAAAAACGAAATAGTAAATGAATGAATAAAATAACCACCAAGATCGACCAAAAAAATATAAATACATCTTCAAAAACGCCTAACGAAGCACTGAATTACCAAAGCGAAACAGTTCACGAAGCATTTCAAACGGTGGGAATCTTTCAAATTCGTGTGTGTGTGTGTGTGTGTGTGTGTGTGTGTGTGTGTGTGTGTGTGTGTCCGCGACAGTTCATTTTGAGCAGGACATCATCATCACCATCAGCATCAACCAGTCAGCCAGGTGTTTAAATATTATAATTGACTCCTGACGCATAATTAGTGGAAGTGACGACAGCTCTGCGCACCTGCGAAGCCCCGAACCGTGAACGACTCCCACGTAATGAAGCTTCGACTCGTAAAGACTGTGATCCGGTGGCGATGTTGAGGAAAACAAAACAAAAACAAAATAAAAATAGGAAAAAATGAGGAATAAAGAGCGAGGGGGATAAGAGCTTTGAAATAAGTGGAGGAGAAAGAAGTAGACAAAACAGAAAAGAGGGAAACGAAAGAGAAGGAAATGAAGATAACAGATAAAGATAAAACAAGTGCGGAGAAAGAAGAAAAAAAGGTAGAAAAAAACTGAAGCAAAGAAAATGAGGAATAAAGAACGAGGGGAGAAGTGCTTTTGAATATGTGGAAGAGAGAGAAGAAACAGACAAAGGAGAAGAGAAGGAAACAAAAGATAAAGAAATGAAGAGAACAGGTAAATACAGATGAAAGAGGAAGAAGGAAGAATGTGTGAGATGAGAGAGAAAGAAGGTGATAAAAAGAAAAGAAATAAGAGGAAGAGGAAAAGAAATAAGAAGAGAAAGACGAGAAAATTAGATTAGAGAGAACAGGAGAGAGGAGGAGGCGGATGAAAGAGGAGATGGAGGAGGAGGAGGAGGAAGAGGAGGAGGAGGAGGATCATATTTTCATCCGTGATTCAATGCATATATTATCATGTTTGAGTGACAAGCATCTCATATCTGAAAAATCCCTGACACACACACACACACACACACACACACACACACACACACACACACACACACACACACACACACATGCAAACACACAAACTCGAACATACACTATTTCCCTCCGTTTTAATCATGGAAATAGGTCTGTTTGTCCGTCTATATCATTCGTCATTCAATCATTTTTTTTCTATCGTTATCTATCTATCTGTCTATCTATCTATCTATCTATCTATCTTACTCTCTCAATACCTGTATGTTTATCTTCTTACCTTAAAAAAATATCTTCAACATCATCTTTCCAGCATGCAAACGTACCCATAGTCTACACACCTGTCTCAACACACCTTTACACACCTCTCTTACCACAACACCTCCGTACACCTGCCTTACCACATCCCTCCATCATTAATAAACACCATTTTTTGCTCCTCCCTAATTAATCATCCTTTTTAACACACTCATTTTTCTCTAACAAAACCTAAAAAAAAATAAACTCGCAGGTGGATCCATCTTGCGACTGAACTTCCAACCTTCCCCGGGCCACGGAAAACGCCCTGAGCCTCAAAGAGATTTTTTTTTCAATAGATAAATTGGGCTACGTCAAGGCAGAAATCCCGGGATCTTAGTGAATAAATCCTCGGGGCTGTAGGAGCGTAATGAGGGCCGCCTCGAGGCCAGATCCTTGAACCACAAGTTTTAGATCCGCTAAGGCCGGGGTACATTACAGGGAGGGGAGGGAGAGGAGGAAGGGAAGGTAGGAAGGGAGGGGAGGAGGGGAAGGTAGGAAGGGGAGGGAGCGGGAAGGGGGAAAGGGGAAGAGGTAGGGAGAGGGAGTGGAAAAAGAGGTCCTAGTGGGGATGGAGGGTGGCAAGGGGAAGGATACGGGAAGGAAAATGAATAAAAGACAGGAGTGGGACAGCGGAAGAAACGAGGGAAGAGAGAGAAGGAAGGAAGGAAGTTGGGAGAGGTACTTTAGGGAAGAACTGAGAAAGGAATTAGCGGAGGAAAAATAGTGACTTGGAAGCCGTGCAACGAAGAAGAGAAAAGGAAGGAAGGTGAGAGAGGTACTTATAGAGAAGGAGAGAGATAAGGAAGAAGCGGAGGAAAAAAATAATAGTGGAACCGTGCAATGAAGAAGAGAAAGCGGAAAAGAAAGCGTTGGAGGAGTACTTAGAAGAAAAGGGGAAAGATGAGGGAAGGAGGAGGATAGAAATAAGATCAATAAAACTCGCAAATAAGGGGAGAGTAACGCCGGAAAGGAAGGAGCTGGTGGGAGGCATTTGCAGGACTCGTGAAAGATTTGTTCTCGTCTCCGCAGAGTTTTTCAATATTTTTTAATGTTTATGAAGTCATTACTCGAGCCATATACAATAAACGGTTCATAAATGTCTACAAAATGCTACTCTAATATAAACACCAGAAAAATGGCAATGAGTTCCTAGAATCTAGTTACAAAAGTGTCATAATATCCGTCTCTTCAAGGATTTAAAGCCTTACGAAGGAAAAAAATATCTAGAATGAAGGCTATTCTAAAATTTATGATTGAAAAGATTGAATAGCGAATCCGATGTTCAGAATGACATATATAACCTTTCCCAGACTTCCCACACACACCTGTTTATCAAGCATCAACATAGGACAGGTGAACAGCAGCTGGGTGTGAAGAGAATTTATTAAACATGCTCTAAGACGGGACATGAAGGGACTGAGAAAGAAAACGGAACGCTCTCGAATATAAGATGGGGTGACTTAACCAAAAAAAGGAAGAGGAGAAAATGGAGGAAATGAGTGAGGCAAAGGTAGAGAAAGGGTAGGAAAGGAGTCTCAGGAAGGCGGGCAGGATGGAGAGGACAGCTTGGAGGGAAAAAGAAATGTATTACGTAAGGACTTCATCTGCATATGACACGATTTATTTTTCTTATCTCTACGTGTGTGTGTGTCGGTGTGTGTGTGTGTGTGTGTGTGTGTGTGTGTGTGTGTGTGTGTGTGTGTGTGTGTGTGTGTGTGTGTGTGTGTGTGTTTCGTGCATGTTCAATTTGCATGTACACGGTCTCTCGGGCGCATTATTTACCAGTTTTGCCGCAGGTTGTCCCCGCCTCGAAATAAATGACCAAAGTGGATTTTATTTACGGGTTCTTTGCGGCTTTGCATATCGGTAACTGATGGCGGGGCGGGTCGATAGAAAATGCATAAAGAAGAAATACTGATAGATAGATAGATAAATAGACACATAGATAGACTGGTAAACGAAGACGGATAGACAAACATAAATATAGAGAAGTAGACAGACGGACAGACAGACGAAACAGAAAGGTACTTGGACGTATCGATAGAAAACGCATAAAGAAGATATACAACTAGACAGAAATATAAATTGATAGACAGATAGAAAGGCAGATAAAAAGACAGAAAAGCAGACAGGCGAATCAATATGAAATGGATAAAGAAGAAATATTGCGAGATAGATATACAGACTAATGAACAAACAGATATACAAGCAGAAAAGTAGAAGAAAATAAACAGACAGACAGACAAACCAGATATCACAAGCAGACAAGCATGAAATAGTCTCGTCATTAAAGGTAAACAAATATTGATACTGAAACTGTTAGGTGAAGGGATAATATATTTCGTTCAGCTTCAGGAGAGTTAAAAATACCTAAGAGGACTCGGGTAGCTGCAGAACCCATTAGAGGGGGTGAGGGAATCTGTCACTACCACACCAGCCCGCATAATGGTATCCGAATCTCTTATGCAAAAGTTGCGCTTGGTAATTTGCTCAACGTTGGCAAGGGTGTGGAATCCTCTATCCTCCTCGCATCTCATCTCTTTCCCTCTCCTCTCCCCTCCCCTCCTCCTCTCTGTTCTCTTGTTTCCTATCATGGCCTTTAATTTCCTTGCCTTTTATTTTATTTTCCTATTCTCTTATTTCCTTCCCTTATGTATTTTCCTTTCCTTTTCTCTCCTCTCCTCACATTTCCTCGTTTTTCTTTTCATTTTTTCTGTCCATTCTTTCCTTCTCTTCCTTGCCTTTCGTTTTCTTTCTTTCCTCTCTTCCTTTCCTCTTTTTTGTCATATATTTTTCCTCTTTCCTCCTCTGTTTCCTTCCTTTTCTTTCCTTTCCTTGCCTTTCCTCTCCTCACCTCTTCTCTCTTTTCCTCTTCTTTCCTCTCCCTTCCTCCCCTCTCCTCTTCCTTTCCCTTCTCATCCCCTTCCTCTCCTTTCATCTCCTCTTTCCCTTCCTTTCCTCTCTCCTCCTCTCCTCTCTGCTCCCCCTCTTACATTACGCAGTATCGGTCGAACCATAAAAATCGTCCAATTGTTGCAGCTTCCGCGAACGCAAAAAAAAGGAGCCCCCGCCGTTGCCATTATCGCATATCTCGGCATAAACCCATTCCGCGGATCTCCGGGCTCGGGAAAATGTAGCAGCAACGGGACCAGATACACCGGCATTCGTAATTACGCAAAAAACCTCCTTCGAATCTCTGCAGGGAAGTTACGTACATTTACTCGTCTCATTTTGCAAATTGAGTCGCGGGGAGAGAAAAAAAAAGAGAGAGAGTGAAAGACAGACGCGAGCAGAGGTTCACCCATTTCAGGTCTTAATTACACGTGGGTATTAGGTAAGGAATGGAGGAGTGTGTGTGTGTGTGTGTGTGTGTGTGTGAGAGAGAGAGAGAGAGAGAGAGAGAGAGAGAGAGAGAGAGAGAGAGAGAGAGAGAGAGAGAGAGAGAGAGAGAGAGAGAGAGAGAGAGAGAGAGAGAGAGAGAGAGAGAGGGGAAGGGAGCTTAAAGGGGGAAATAAGAAAAGGTGGAGTATAAAAAACAATATACAAAGAAGCAACGCAAAGGAAAAGATAGAGAAAAGAAAGAAAAGAAAAAACTTCTTAGGAGTTGGTGGCTGAAGAGAGAGAGAGAAAGAAAATACGAGAGAAAGAGAGAGTGAGACAGAGAGAGAGCAGCTGAACCATTCGCAGGGCAGAAAAGATAGAGTCGGAGAGGGAAAGAGAGAGTTTGGACGTGAGATATTCCGCTACTTAAAAGGAAAAGGTTATGGCGGAAGATTAGAGGCTGTGAGGTCAGAGAGAGAGAGAGACGAGAGAGAGAGACGAGAGAGAGACGAGAGAAGATAATAAGGGAAAGAAAAAACAGGACTGACAAACTAAAACTGAGAAATTGACGTAAAAGAAGAAGGACGAACGGACTGACGGACGGACTGACAAACAAACAGGTAGACAGACAGACAGAATGAAACTGATACAATTGCAGAAGAACAAACAGACCAATACAAAAACTAAAACACGTCGAAAGATTAAAGTAGAAATAGATAACAAGAAAGTGATACCGAGATACAGAAAACCTCACAAAACAAGATAAAAAAAAAATAACAAGGGATAAACAGAAGAAACTGAAGATAAAATACGAAAAAAATGGCCACTACCAGAGATATATATACTAACCAGAACCAGAACCACTATCAGAACTAAACTCAGTACTTACCAAAAGGATCACTCTGGTTTGTTGTTTCCTGTTCCATTTTTATAAGTTCATGAATCTACATCGACTCAGCCCTTTACTGTATCCCCTTCCCCTACGTTCCCTTAACCCGGTAGCAGCGACGGGCCAAATTTGTGGCTTTACCGTGTACCAGCGATGGGCCACATTCTTGCCATGATATAAACCCCCCAAAATAGATGATGCATAAACTGATCACAAATGCGTTGATATATATTATGAAATGGTTTGCGTGAGTGATGATTTTTTTCTCTTCTTTTCTCGCTTAGAGGGGCATTTAAGAAACATGATCCCAGCAGCTACCAGGTTGAATTTGTTGCTCTATGTATCAGTAATCTAAGCATCATTTTAGAAGTTGCCAAATCGTTCTGATGTTGATTATGTCAGATCGTTTGCTCATCGTCTAGCCTTCAGAATTTTGTCGTTAGTTACTATTATTCGTTGATCTAATGGTGCTAACTCGTCCCACATACTGGCTGCTTCCTTCATTCATTTATATTTATTTGTGTATTTTTTCCCATTTTCTTGTTTTTTTTTGTTTATTTATTTACTTGTTTGTCTTTTGTATGTGTCCGTTTCAGTTTTCTCCTCAGTTGATAGTAAGATGTTTTTCCTCCTCGTCACACATACTGGCTGTTTTCTTCATTTATTTATACTTACTTGTGTACTTTTTCCCATTTTCTTGTTTTTAGTTTATTTACATACTTGTCTATCTTCTGTACGTGTCCGTTTCAGTTTTCTCCTCAGTTGATAGTAAGATGTTTTTCCTCCTCGTCACACATACTTGCTGCTTTCTTCATTTATTTATACTTATTTGTGTACTTTTTCCCATTTTCTTGTTTTTAGTTTATTTATATACTTGTCTATCTTCTGTACGTGTCCGTTTCAGTTTTCTCCTCAGTTGATAGTAAGATGTTTTTCCTCCTCGTCACACATACTGCCTGCTTTCTTCATTTATTTATATTTATTTGTGTATTTTTTCCCATTTTCTTGTTTTTTTGTTTATTTATTTACTTGTTTATCTTTTGTATGTGTCCGTTTCAGTTTTCTCTTCAGTTGATAGTAAGATTTTTTTCCTCCTCGTCACACATACTGGCTGTTTTCTTCATTTATTTATATTTATTTGTGTATTTTTTCCCATTTTCTTGTTTTTAGTTTATTTATATCCTTATCTTTAGTATGTGTCCGTTTCAGTTTTCTTTTCATTTGATAGTAAGAAATTTTTCCTTCACATTATTTTATTTGTATTTCTATAAACATCATTTTCTCTAAGTGTCCTGAAAATTAAATTCATGGTTGGTTCCTCTGCTATTTCGGGGACTTCGATTTTTTTTTCCTTGATTATATGCGTCTCCTGCGAACCCCATCTGGCTCCCCACGACTTTTATTCAAATTACCAAAAAATAAAAAATAAAAACTCAATACTACCGCGGTTTGGTTTATTTTCTCGGTCTCTTTGTGTGTTATTTTTCCCTCGGTGTTTTATTCTGTGTTTTCAGGTTGTTTTTGTTTTTCTTTTGCTCCAGTTTATGCGTCGCGGTTTGTTTGCGTTGCTTAAACATCGACTAATGAACACCTGAGGCTCTCGCTGCCTTTGTCTCTCACTCATAAACAAGGAGGAGAAGGAGGAGGAGGAGGAGAGGGAAGGGAACGAAGAGGAGGAATGAGAGGAGGGGAATGACGAATACAGGAAGCGCGAGGATGAAGAAAAAGAACGACAAGAGAGAAGGATAGACAAGGTTGAGGAGGAGGAGATGGAAGAGGACGAAGAAGAGGAAAAGGTGGAAGAAAATGATGAAAAGAAGAAGCAAGAGGACGAAGAAAGGGAAGGAAGAGGAAGAGAAGGAATAGGAACAATGAATGGATAAGGTAGAGGAGGAAGAGAAGATGGAAGGGGACGAAGAAGAGGAATAAGAGGAAAAAAATTACAAAAAGAAGAACGAGAAAATAGAACGAAAAGGAAGAGAAGGAAGAGGAGCAATGAATGGATACGAAGGAAAAGAAGAAGGAGGAGAAGAAGGAGGTGGAAAGGAGGAAGAGGAGGAGAAAGAAAGAGAAGGAAAAGGGGCAATGAATGGATAAGAAGGAGAAGAAATAGAAGAAGAAGGAGGTGGAGAAGGAAGAGGAGGAGGAGGAGGAGAGATGGATGGAATATCACGAAGAGGAAATGGTGGAGGAGTAAGACGAGAAAGATATGGAAATAAGATTAGGGAAAACAGGAGGAAATAGGCAGATGAAGGAGGAGGAGGAGGAGGAAGAGAAGCAGGAGGAGGAAGAGGAGGAGAACGAGAAGGAAGATGGACGGATAAGAATAAGGAGAACGAAGACTCAGACGAGGACGGAGAACCAAAGATTACAGACAGATTTTGAGTTTCAGGCGAGTTCTAAAATCATTCACATAATCATACTTAGCAATATTTTAACGATACCACGATTTCTCGAAGACGATGACACAACAAGAGGTGAAAGAACTACAGTCGACTCTCGTGTTACTTAATATTTTACAACTTGGGAGGCAGTTTAAGGCTAAGAAACATATATAGGAGCTGAAAAGCCTGCTATACGTTACTCAAACAAAAGAAAACAGAACGAGAGGCCAACAGAGAGATACCACAAACATCCTTCGCTGCTGTGTATTCGTACTCAGCAGCGCCTGGAACGTGTAGCATTTACGAAGGTGCTGTCTCCAGGATCATTTCGGAAATCCTCGCAATTAAGTTTCTGTCATACCCAAAGAGAAAAACCCAAACACACGCCCGACAACACGCTAAGCTGCGAGAGACCGTCAGGATTAATAACTCCCGGCATCAACAACCCGTATTTTCCGGCCTCACAACGCTGCTCAGTAGAGGAACGCCGGGGCACCACAGTCGGGCGTTCAAGGAGGAGGAATGAACGAACTTTTGCTGCAGCTTTTGTGGCCGCGACGCAAATCCAGCGGGTAATGTGAGGCTGGAGGGTCCTGGAGAGTCGAGGAGAGGCGGGAAACTACCTATAAATGAATCGTAACGCCGGAGAGCCGCTGTGAAGCCCCACTCGGCCGGCAGTAAAAACAAGACGACGAGCCTCCACGCCATTCCACGCCACCCATACGCTTTTATTACTAACGAGCTCGACGATCCCGGGTTACTGTCATCCTTCAGGTCCTCTAGCTGCCCCGGGGACGTAAGTTTCGCATATTTACGGGCCGTGAAGGTATTAAAGGCTCTGCTGCACTGGTATAGCGCCGCCAAGAGAGGCCGTGAGGAGGGAGGTCGTTGCGTGGTCTCCAGAGTCTCTTCGGCGAGCATGGCCCCGTTGATTGTTAGTTCTTTTTTTCCTCATAATCCTTCTTTTCTTTAGTTTCATCCCCATTTCGCTTTCGGGGAAGGTTTATCAGAAAGTTTCCTTCGGTTAGTTTGTGAAGTTGAGGTCCAAGGAGGAGTTACGGGCCTCATCACTCGTCCAAGTTTACCGTCTCGAGCCGTAAATTCCGGGAGAAGGAAAAACGGCCGCGTCCCTCTCAGCCTCCGCAGGACAGTTTCTCCGAGTCCAGGTTCTCCACAAAGAGCCAATGGGAGTGCTCCCTAAAACCTCGGCCATCGATCCTCCGCCGAACGAAACCTCGATGTAAAAGGAAGAAAAACAGAACGTAAGGATCTGCAAGAGGAATAACAGGACATTCATGCTCACCTAATAGTTTCTTCTTTAATGAACCAACCCTTTCGTCCAGTTACTCTTCTTCTTTCTCCTTTTCATCTGACTTAACATCTTCGCCTTCTCTTCTCGTCCACATATCAATATTTTTATGGCCTACTCAGACATTACGTGTGTGAGAGTGCAAATGCTTCTCGCTCTCCTGACTCTCTCGTAGCTGTTTGAGTGCCTCGCTGGGCGGTGATGAGACCGAGTGAGAGAGAAGGAAGAAGCGAGATTGTCCTCCCACCTCCCCGACATCTCGACACAACATTCCCGACACCTTTCCCCTACTCTTCGGTAACTCACAGCTGTCCCTTTCTACGCTAAAAACTATCGGTCTGTCTTAAGAGCAAAAGTTTCAAATGTTAAATCAGCTTCTGCTACTAATATAACTTTACAACAACAACAACAAAATCAACTACAACAACAACAACAACTACTACTACTACTACTACTACTACTACTACTACTGCTGAACTGTTACCGTTTCTCTGAACAGGATACTGGCACAGAAGTCAAAGGTAATTGCTCTATAATTTGCTATTAATCAGAGCTGGGAGCGATAGTATGACTCTAATGATTGAATTCTGATAAAATGTAATTATACCGAAGCAATTTAGAGAATGAGGTGCAGGGAGGCCATTAAATGATTATTATTATCAGTCATCATTATCATTATCGGAATTGCTATTATTTATATTATTGCTGTTATTATTATTATTATTATTATTATTATTATTATTATTAGTAGTAGTAGTAGTAGTAGTAATAGTATTATTATTATTATTATTATTATTATTATTATTATTATTATGATTATTATTATTATTATTATTATTGGCATTAAAGTTATCATTATTGTTATTACTGTCATTAGTGTTATTGATGTCAAAACCAGTGCAGACAGCAGCACAATGGCTGGGGGGAAGCTCTAAAGCCGCCGTCATTATTACCGTCATCGGGCCGTGTTTGAGATATAAATGATAACGGTTGAAGGGAGCGGAACAGATCATGATTGGTCCCATTTTACTGAGCGATCCATTTCCCGGCCTTTAGCCGGCCAATGAACGATTTATTTCCTGCCCTCCGCCCGATGGCCGCCGCGCCGCGCCCCGCACAAAGCGGCGGACGGCGCCTTTCATGCCTGCCATTGGCTGTTATTGACGTTATTAGCGGCGTGGTGCGGACCCATGGACGGCGATTATTAGCGCTATTATTGCTGTGATAATAATAATAATAATAATAATAATAATAATAATAATAATAATAATAATAATAATAATAATAATAATGGTAATAATAATAATAATAAAAAGAAGAAGAAGAGAAGAAGAATTTTCATTGATATTTGTATTATAACTATTATAATTCTTATTATCATTATTATTATTTTTTTGTTGTTGTTGTTATTGTTATTTTAATCATTATTTATAATGACTATATTATTGTTATTGATGTTCATATTATTGTTACTGACATTATTATTGATTTTATTGTTATGATAACTATTATTAATGTTATTATTAATGTGATTGTCATAATTATCATATTTATTATTCTCTCTCTCTCTCTCTCTCTCTCTCTCTCTCTCTCTCTCTCTCTCTCTCTCCCCCCCCCCCCCCCCCCCCATCTGTGGACGCAAGATAATCCCGTCGTCAGCTTTAATAACGCCATCAGAGACAAGCCGAAAAAATAACACACTGCAGCAAATGAGATAATATTTGTTTGTCAGTTTTGCTTAATTAATGACGAGCATGAACGAGCCGGCGCCTGGTGAGAAGGGGAGAGACACGGGGAAAAGGAGGGCGAGGACGAGGACGAGGACGAGGAGGAGGAGGAAAATATGAAAACATGAAAATATAGAAAAGTAAAGAGCATGAAGCTGGTGAGAATGCAACGAGCGCTCTCTGCACCTCTCTGCACTTCGCTTATCTGTTATAGTTTCCCATTTTTTCGTCCATATCTTCTCTTATTAAAACAAACAGGCGCCCCTAAGTACAGGTGGAAGAGGAGAACGATGAGGAGAAAGAGGATAAGAAACAGGAGGAATGGGGGGAAGAGAAAGAGGAGGAAGAAATAAATAAAGAGAAAGAGGAGTTAGTTGAAGAGGATAACGAGGAAAACAATACATATGAAAAAGGAAACGGAAGAGGAAAAGAAAGGGAAGGAAGACATTAATGAGGAGGCGTCAGCTGAAAAGGAGAATGAGGAAGACAATGCGAATAAAAAAGGAAGAGGAAAGGAAGGAAAAGGAAAACGTAGTTGGCAAAGAGGAAGCAAAAGGAGGAAGCAAATCGTGAAGCGGATCAAGAGCAAGGAACAAAAAGGGGGAGAACCTGAGGTCAGAGCAAACACAAAGCCTCGGTGGTCCTGATGCTTGGATCCGAGGGAGTGATTAGGGATTAGGGGGCGCGGTGCTGCCTTCCCCGGGGATGAGAAGGGGATTGGTAAGGGATGGAGGAGCAGCGGAGGACTGGAGGAGAAAAACATTAGGAGTGGAAAGAACAGGAGGTGGCTAGAGGGAAGGAACACAAAGGAAGAACAAACAACAGCAGACCTGATGGTCCTTACGAGGCTGTTTGTGACCTGAGACTATGCAAGGCAGGGGTGTCTAGTTCCCTGAGTTGAAAACATTTCGCCCTCTTACCGGGATCATGAAATGGCCGAGGGAAGCCAAGGAATAGAAAAATAGGATTGAGAGGATAGATGAAAGAAACAAAGGGATAGAGATGGAGAAAGAGAATGAGGCAAAGATGGAAAGTGAACGAAAAGGAGGAATGGAAAAGATAATAGAGAGATGGAAGAAGACGAAGAGGAGAAGATAAGGACGGGGTGAAGTAAAGAGAAAAAGGAAAGGACAAAGGTAGAGAAAGACCAAGAAGAAACGGGAAACAAATGGAGGAGGAAGAGGAGGAAATATTGGATATAAGTGAAAGGGGAAACGTTGAAGAGGAGGACAGATGATAGAAATGACCAAGGGCTTTAGAACCTGAAATTACAAAGATGAAGAGAGGAAGGTCAAGGTGAACATTAAGGAAAAGTGGAAGCAATTAAGGTGATGAAAGGGAGGAGGAAGAGGAGGAGGAGGATTAGACGGAGGAGAGAAAGTGGAGGAGGACGAAGAGGGTGACGGTGCTAAGTATGGTAGAAGGGAGAAAGAAGGGAAAAACAGCAAAGAAGGTGATGAAAGGGAGGGGAAAAGGAGGAGGAGGATTAGACGGAGGAGAGAAAGTGGAGGAGGACGAAGAGGGTGACGGTGCTAAATATGCTAGAAGGGAGAAACAAGGAAAAAAAACAAAGAAAGGCTTGTAAAAATATGATAGAGGGAGGAATAACCGAATATATGACGGAAACTGTTGCTGTCTTCCCTTGAGCACAGGACATGAGGGTGCTCGGTCTGTGTGGTTTCAGCTGTGCCCAGAAATTAGCCCTACGAGCTCAAGAATGCCCTTTACATTGGGGTATACCTACTGGTTGGCGATCACGGGTTCACCATACATACATATATATATACATCCTTACGTCCATGAAAACATACAGAGACAGAACCAGAACACGGAACGCTCTGATAACCAAAACATATGAAATAGTACAGCTTGCTTTATAACCCTCAGCTATATTGAAGTACTATTTTTTATAACATTTTTAGAATACGTTTAACCTTTTTCCGTATTCCTATTTATGTTACTTCTCTTGTTTTAGAAAACTCGGAAGACTGAAGACAAAGAAGGAAGAGCACTCAGATCTGAAAGGAAGCGAGGAAGAGGGTAGTAGGAAAGAAATAGAATAAGCATTTCTCGAGATCTCGAAGACGCGCACGAAAGGAAATTGGGAAGAGCGAAGGAGGAAGGCGAGGGAAGGGAGACGAGACTTGTCGAGCAAAAACTGTTGAGGGGAGGAAGATGCATGGTAGGGAATAACGAGAGAGAGAGAGAGAGAGAGAGAGAGAGAGAGAGAGAGAGAGTACTTTAATCATCTCCACATCAGACTGGTGTACTGGTGTCGTGCATTGCTCATCACCACCAGAAGGAGAGTGAGGGAGGGAGGGCGTGAGTGAGAGAGCATAGAGAGAGAGAGAGAGAGAGAGAGAGAGAGAGAGAGAGAGAGAGAGAGAGAGAGAGAGAGAGAGAGAGAGAGAGAGAGAGAGAGAGAGAGAGAGACCGACAAAAAGACAAGCGAACATATTTAGATAGACGGGAAAACGTGTAGACAGATAAAGAGCTTGTAAAATAGAGTTAAAGAAAGACAGACAAACAGGTAAAAATACAGTAAGAAGTAAGACAGATCAGACAGCGAGATAAGAATAGACCAAGCAAAACAAACAAATAAGAACCACTCATCAACATACAGAATACAAAAAAAAGTATGTATAAAAAAACACTTAACCTATACATAAATGACAGACACTAGAGAACCACCATAATAAAAAATAAAAAGAAACTAAAAAAAAAATATATTAAATCTCCCGAAACTGCCACACCCCCGAGTTCTCGCCATAAATCAGCGTAGATCAACGGGTCGGGCCGGAGATTGTGGGTGGAAATTGAATTCTGAAGGGGATGATCCAGGCCTTGTGGGGGAGGGGGGGGAGAAGGACAACAAGGGGAGGCAGGGATTACTCTGAAAAATTGAAATAGGGAAGGAAACGCAGGCAGGCAGACATGTAGGCAGGCTAGTGTAGGCCAGTATGTAAGGAAGAGAGAGAGAGAGAGAGAGAGAGAGAGAGAGAGAGAGAGAGAGAGAGAGAGAGAGAGAGAGAGAGAGTGAGAGTGAGAGAGTAATGGTATTTTTGTCACCTTTTTTCCACCTGAGCCATAATAAGAAAATTATGTCATGTATGTTCCTGTCAGCCTCGTTTCAAAGACTTTTTTTTTAACAGTTTAAGGCTAATAAGTTTCAGATACTCAAACTGTTTCCATTTACTGACCGTCCTAAACATTACTTGGCCTTCTTCACTTTCTGTAATCACTAACTTTATTTTATTTATTGACCCTCTGATCCTTCTCTCTTTAGGACGCCTTTAGTACCCCGCGGTCGCTGTATGATTTCCTCCTCCTCTTTATCATAAGGTTCACACTTGTTCTCCCTCTTAATAATGCAGGAAGTAGTAGATTTGGAAAGTTTCGTTTAGTCGGCGCAACATCTGTGGTGAAATGCCGGTGGAAGTAGTAGATATCTTTCATCCCTTCAACAGCGGGTTTTAGGACAGTTCTACTTTCACCTTTTTCCACTTTCCTTGGAATTAAAACTTTCACGAGAAACCATCACCGCTTCTTTAACTGAAATATGTATAAGCGAATTTCAGAACTCCATATTTCCGTTGAGACTTCGGGTCCCTTTCCCTCTCTCCCTCTATCTTTATAATTGAATAAAAGAAAAGGAGGTGGTGAGACTAAATATATATTATGTAGAGAAACACTTAAATAATCGACCGTTGGAAGAAAATGAGTTATGGGAAGAGTAGAGGGGAGCAGACGTACTACTAATGAAGGTAAATAATGGGACGGTGTATGAAAAAGAAGAAAAGAAACAGGCGAGGAGGGAAAGAAGACGGAAAGCGGTAAGATGAACACAAAACTCAGAGGGATAGAGAGGAAGTCACGTATCTCAAGAGGAAGACAAATACAACAGAAACACAGAGAGAGTGGGAGAGATAAAAAAAAGGAAAGACGAAAGCGATTAGGAAAGAAAGAAAGGAAGAATGAGGAGGGAGAAAAAGCAGAATGAATAGAGGAAGGAAAAGAGAAAGGAACGAAAGAGGGAAAAGGAAAAATAAATGAGAAAAAAGAAAAAAAGGAAAGACGAAAGCGATTAGGAAAGAAAGAAAGGAAGTATGAGGAGGGAGAAAAAGCAGAATGAATAGAGGAAGGGAAAGAGAAAGGAACGAAAGAAGGAAAAGGAAAAAGATATTAGAGAAAAAGGAAGATGATGAATGAAGGAAGAGAAAGAGAGAGACATGCAGAGACAAACAAATAAAGACAGAGACAAAGATAAAGGAAGAGAATCATACAACTAATACTACGAGAAAACGCAGGAAAAAAAGGCGAGTCACGCAATGGAGAAAACCCAGGGAAGGCTCAGGGGGTGATAAAGAGGATCTAAAGGAAATGTAATTGGCCCTGAACATTACTCAGTGTTTAGGGAGCACAGCGGAGGGCAGGGGATGAAGGGAGATTAGGGGAGAATGGAGGAGAAGAAGGGCAGGGAAACAGTCTGCATTTCTACATTAGTGTGTCTCTTTATATCATTTTCTGGTTCCCATCATAATTAATACTCATTTTAACACGTTTATAAGTATCAGCTTCAAATATTTATGAAGTAGTTTTTGAGAATCTTCGTTTTTCGTTGTTATTTTTGTTTCTTATTCATATTTCACACACGTTTTCATCTACTTTCAAAATCTTCAGCTCTCGCCTTCTGCTTCATATTTCTCGTTCTCCAGTATGTCGGTTTTGGGTTATTCATCGCTCTGGCATTCCACAGCACTCGTTTTGTGGGTTATGTAAATTAGATGGCAGCGTGTTATGGTTTGTTTCTTATTTAGACGTTTATGACGTTATCCACTCCTCGTTTGTCTTATTTTACGTATTCTTGTTTAGCATTAAATATTTTGTTTTATAATTTTCCTCCAAGCTTCAGTACGCATGTTTGTTTGTTTTCAATTTTTTACATTCTTTAATACTTAATAGCCACAAATTCATCGGAGTTCCATCCACTCTGCCCCGATTACATTACAGTACAAAACACACTGCAACTCACATCATACCACAACACAGCGTAACACACTACACCATACGGTACCACAACACTCTACAACACAAGACAACACAAAGCACACCACTACATGACAGCATACCACACGACACAACTCGCACCCAACCACACCCCAGCACAGCACACCAAGGTGAAAAAACAACACACAACACAACATAATAACGCAACACAGCACAGCACAACACCAAACACCTGCCCTTCCCTCCATGCACGGGAGACCTGAATGCCGGAATATAATATTACACGACAACTTTGGTTGCCCGGCCATTGCTGAGATGAAATCTTGGATTATGTAGCAACTTTTTAACTGGAAAACTTTCAATGGCGCAGTGATGTTTGCTAGGAAATTACGATTCCGCGTTAAGAAGAGGGGAACGGTGGAAGTAATACCAGGTTGGAAAACATGAATCATAAAGAATCTAAGAGGATAAAGTCATTACTCTGTATAATGTTATTTAATATTGAGCTAAAGTAAATATTGGAATTCTGTGAAGAGTTCTGAACGTTTCAATAAGGGAGGGGCAAATTATTTCCGGGAAAACATGTATATTATGGAAAACATGAGAGAGAGAGAGAGAGAGAGAGAGAGAGAGAGAGAGAGAGAGAGAGAGAGAGAGAGAGAGAGAGAGAGAGAGAGAGAGAGACGGTAAAGAGTAGAAGGTTAAAGGGGAGGGAAATGTGATTTTTAGAATTCGAATAAAAGAATATGAACAAGAACGTAGACAATGTGAAGTAGGGGTGGGACAACAGTAATCCTGGAAGAAAGATGAAAAAAATATAAGGAAGGAAAATACAAATAATAACCATAGTAGTACAGCAGCCAGTAACAGAACTCTCTACTTCTCACTCTAGTTGTAATTTTAGTTAGCGACAGACTAACAAGTGCGGTAGCCACGTGCTTCCCAAATGTCTTAATCATCCCCAAAGTCTCTTGAAAGGTTCCCAGACATTCATATATACGTAGTTCTCTAGACGCTTGCTGAGTATTGCTACTAAAGAGGATTTGGTACTATTGGGATTACTGTCAGGTTTTTGAAAGACGAAATGGTTTGGTGCACATAACAGTACTTACTGGAGACGATTGATCTAAAAGAGGATTAGTTTCAAAGGTGATTAGCTGGTGACTTATTAGAGGACTTAAGTCTTTTATAACGAGTGCTTCAGGGAACGATTTGAGACTGAAGAAGATTACCGAGATTGCCGTGACTGGGTAGGAATCCGATTGCAGGAGTTCGAATTCCGACCCGGGCAGTCAGCGGCATCTCACCCAGCTGTTCCTTCCCCCCGTCAGGCCGGTCGATTTTTTTTATTTTTTTTTTTTTTTTTACAGCAAAGGAGACAGCTCAAGGGCACAAAAAAGTAAACATTAATAAAAAAAAAAAGCCCGCTACTCGCTGCTCCTAAAAAGAATCCAAAGAGGTGGCCGAAAGATAGGTCAGTTTCGGGAGGAGAGGTGTCCTGATAAATAGGTACCTGGGGAAACCTGGGGAAGGTAAGCTGTGACAATCTCGGACTTTCCACTGGCTCTTGTTCCCGGGTAATGGGTTCTTCCCACCGAAGGCTCAAAGGGCCAGTGACGGGGAAGAGCGCCGCGGCCACACGCAGCTTTAGCGTATGCCTCAAACTTTACCTTTACCTGTGAAAATAGTTTTTGGAAGATAGCTCCGTAACATGTATCGTACCTTGAATGATTACTTATAAAAAAATGTTCCCATGTGAACCTTTCCAACGGTTAGTGCTGAAAGTTGATTCTAAAAAAAGCTGAGGCGATGCTTGTGAATGCTTAGCAAAGTCCTCATTAGTAGAGACTTGACTGCTCCCATTGCCTTGCACTATCTGTTGAATGTTGATCGATGCCCACCACAGCCCCAGAGTGCATGGACACAGCTATACTGGGACTCCTTGCAGTCTGCTCTCATGATATTTGCCATAAAAAAGGAAATATTTCTTTTATTTTTGAAATCCGAAGTTATGAGCATATGACTTGGAATTAAAAACTTTGAGCAAAAGATTTTCTAGGAGTGACTGCTTTCGGCTCAGGTGCCATCCTTTGAGTTAATTAAAAAAAAAAAGGTTTTGATCTTCAAGTACAGGCAAAAAGATAAATTGTGACGTTCTGACCAAGTGGAAAAAATGTGGTATTGACTTTCTGGAAGAGACTTTTCCCCGGAACTCCACGTGTGTAGATGTGTGTGTAGATGATCCTTGGCTCAGTGTGCTGGTAAAGAGACGTAATATAGTATTTTTACGACATAAGAGGCAGATTTATATGAAACAAGTTTGTGTAGCACTTAGGCGTAACATTTTATACGCATATCACGCTATATGGATTAATCAGTTTTCAAAGACAGATTTATGAGTAGCTAAATTAAAAGTATAAAATAAGAGATTCATAAAAATGAGTTTATCCAGTCAGAAAGTTTAATTTCTGACATTTTAATTTTCCTCTCCAAAATCCTCCTCCCACTCCCGCTTTCCTTCCTTCGTTTCCTCCTCCGTCTCTTCCTATGCAGCTTCTTCCTCCTCCTCCTCCTCCTCCTCCTTCTCCTCTGTTTAGCAGCTCCGCCATCATTTCCTCCCTCTCTCGGCTCTTTCTTCAGGTAAAAATTCACAAACTTGCCCGCTTCGGGGTGCCTCTCCCTTCCCTGTGTTTGCTTTCCGAATATCTAAGTTCACTTGTTTGCTTCCCTCTTGTTTGGTCCGCAGAGGAGCGGCGGGAGAGCTTGGAAAGTAAGGTTATGCAGGCGAATTTGTATTTGCACTTGTGCTCTCTCCATGGCGAAGCGGAGAGTAAGAATAGAAGTGTTTGTGTTTTAATGTTTGGTTACTTTCTTTTCCTGTCTGTCTCTCAGTCAGTTAGTGTGTCTGTGTGTCTGTCTACCTTCCTGTCTAAGTGTCATCTCTCCCTCTGATTTTTTTATTGCTTTATCTCGCTATTTTCCTGTGCCCTGTTCTTCGTTACTGTAATTCCTTTATGCGTTTACTTTGTTATCCCTTTCTTAACCTCGTTTAACTTTCACCCTTCTACGCACTCCTAACTTCAGCTTCTATTTAACTTTCCTTCATACATTTTCCCTCCTTTTTCTATTCCTCAACTCCTCCCCAACTCTTCTTCTTTCTCCTCCTCTTCCTCCCCCTCCTCTACCTCCCCTCCTTTCCTCCCTTTCCTCCACCTCCTCCATTCTTCTACCTTTTTCGTCTTTCACTTCATTTTAATTTCTTTCCTTCACCTCCACCCTCTGTCAATCCTTCTCCTTCCCCTTCTTTTTCTTCCCCTTTTCATTCGCTTCTTATACCATGTCCACCGCTTTTCCATCCGAATAATCGCTCTTTCTATCAACCTCCATCCTCCTTTTGCATCCTATTCCTCCTCCATAACCGATTCCTTTTCCAGCTATTCACTGTTTCCACACCCTTTTAATACTTCACAATCACCATCTCTTTTCCGTCCTGCACATTCATTATTTCTACCCTCCTTTTCCAGTTCTCGTCTACACTATTTTCCATTCTCCATATTTCTTGTTCACCATCTCACCCCCATGTTCCTGTAGTAGGCTCGGTGGTGTTTGTCTGCCCTCTTCTGATTGGATGGATTCCTCTCTGGCTGTCATGGGTGTTTTTTGTTCAGCATACATGTTCTCGTGCTACAAGTGTATATGTTATTTGCCTTATGCAAGATACAGTTATAGTTGACACATTTGCACTCAGCAGTTATTGTTGAAACTCACGTATATTTCTCAAAAATCAATTAAACAGAGCACTGAAAATATGATAGGTGAAAGAATAGCTCCGAAATGGTTCACAACTTTTACATATCATTATCATTTGTACTAAAGTAAGCCATATACCACCTATAAATAAAAGTTAATGGGGCGACTCAGAAGCGAAACAAAGTGTATGAACATGGGTTAGGCTATGGCATGTGTACTAACGGCTAGGTGTTAACATTGTCCTTCCTGGGAGCCGTTGAGTAAAGTAAACCTGGATTGTTGTGTCCGTAGAGTTTACCGCGCCACTACCTACGTAAAGCTCCGTCCCTTACACACTTTACTCTGCAGGCATTGGAAAGTTGGCGGCAATCTGGTAGAAATCTTGCTGACAAAATATTCTGCTGATTAGTCTGCTCGTTCCAAATCTGGCAGGGAGTTTACTGAGACTTTAAGTTGTTGAAGTAAATGTTAACATATTGCGCGTCTAAAAAAAAAATGTCTGCCTTATATAAGAGATAATCAAACGTAAAAATATAGGAACATGTAGCACTAAAGCATGTATGATTGACTTACAGCCTTCATGAGAGTCGGAGAGTATTCCAGTCAATCAGTGAGGCATGACAAACACTTGTAAGGCGTCAGGAGAACACTTCGTTTGAATAGACTATAGTTTTCTTATTGTATGTACGTAATCATTGTAGCTCGGAGCTCTTTTCCCTTATATGGTCTACTATAGAATGCAAATCAAGTGGACTCCGTTGCCTTATTCCACCGTCGTTTGCGTCCTTGCCCGCCCGTCAACCCTTAAATATACTTGTTCTGTTTTCCCCTTTACATAAAATATTACGTATTGAGAAAACTTTTACTCCATCAAACATCTTTTTACCATTAGTCTCTCTCTCTCTCGCCCGCAAGTGTGAAAGGGGCCTCAGTCCATCCCTCGTTTCCTTCCCTTTCCTTGGTCCCTTCAAAAATGGGTTGGCTGCAATAAATCATGCATTATTATCTCGAGGAGCGGACGAGTGGGTACTTGAGAGCCACGGCGAGTCAAACGCTTCCGTAAGTCCACATAACATTTTAATTTTTTTCACTGCCTCCATCAAGGTCGTTTCGTCTATTTTTTTCTTCTTTCCTAGCAGTCGTTATATAGTAATTGACTCCATTTTCGTTTTCTCTTATTTTTTCTCTTTTCTCTCATTTTGCATTATTTATATTATTCCATGGTTTTGTGTTCCCATTTTGTCGTCGTTAGTTAGTCTGTTTTCAGAACCAGTAATTACAACAAGGACAACAACGACGAGAATAGTTGTGTTCGTCTTGCGTTGCCCTAGTGATCTGAAAAGAGATGGGTTGTGTCCCGTCTCCTGGGATCTGTTCCTTTCTCCTATAATTCCTTCCCCTTCTGGCTCTCTCTAGCATATGACCACAGATGTTGCGCCGACTAAACGAAACTTTCCAAACTTTCTGAAAAGAGATGGAAGAATCAGCCAACCGTAGAGTAACCCACACAAAATGACGCTTGAATAAGTGTAAACATGGATTGCAGCGAGTAGAGATATAAAAAGCGTGTTGGTATTTGCCAAAGCGAAGAGATGAAAGACGTGTGAGAGCGCAGTAGAATATTTCAAAGCCCGTTTGTATGAAAGGCAAAGCAAGTGTAAATAAAACCTCATTCTCTCCACTTTATTCCCTAGGCAGTAGAAAATAGGATTAACGACCTGACTCGGGTCTAACGCATTCATTAGTTTAAAAGGCTTGTAAATAGAATGTTTACGGTCAGACTACACACACAAAAGCATTGCGCAAAATCAGAGGTTTATTCAGATGCGTGAAAGGAAAAGTATCGTAGTTGTAGTCTCTTTCCACTTACTTAAATTAAAAGGATTGAAAAAGAAAACACTCACCCTCAGAACAGACATGAATGTACAGCACGGTGTTGGATGTTTACGCAGACACATGAAAGGAAAGTCTTAGTCGCTGTTCACTGAATTACAAGAGTTAAGTGTCGCAGCCTGAGCCGGCCTGGTCTTAATGAGGAACAGCGCTCGACTTAGTGTTGGATTTGTGTGAGCGAACGTACAGACTCCTCCGCCTGAAGCTTCTGCCTTTAATCAAAACAAGTCAAGTGTAATCAACAACAATGCCGCCGCGTGAGGACTTGAAAGTGACGGAACATGACTTCAATACTCTCACCGATGTTAATGTGCTGCAGGAAATCCACGTTGCTCCTGTATTTCGAGTGTCTTTTCATTATCTTCTCTGCGATTTCGTTACCTGAAGCGCGTTTCACTACAGCAAACAGGAAAAAAACGTTCGTAATCAACAGTAACAGTAGAGACAAGAGCAGAAAAGCACAGTAACAAAGAACAAAGACAGCAGAAGCAGGAACAGAACCAGACACACAAGCAACAGCGAAAATGGAAACCCCAACACCACCAACACCACAAGCACTTCCATCACCACCACCATCACCAGCAACACCCGCAACACCACCACCAGCACCCCAAGCGCCAGCACTCGCAGCGGCAGCAGTGACAAGGGCGTCAGTAATAATACAAAGGCTGGCGGGACGCTGCACGCCGCGGAAGAGAAAGTTTGAGGGAGCGGAGGGAGCAGGTTGATGGGCCAAACTTTATAGATTACTCCAGCTTATTTCCCAGCAGACCACCACCTACCTCTCCCCCTCTTTCTCCTCCTCTCTCTGTACCTCCCTTCATTTCTCCTCACCTACCCACACTGTCTATCCATCTTCTATCCACTCAGCAGACCTTCACCCCACACTCCTCCTACCTCTTCCTTTTCCTCTCCCTCTCTCCCACACTACCTCCCTCCGTCTATCCTTATCTACCCACTGTCTGTCCATCTCCCATCCGCCTATGTTTCCCAGCAGACCTCTACCTCCTTCCCTCTCTCCTTCTCTTCTCTCCCATTCTACCTCCCTCAATTTATCCTCATTTACCCACTACCTATCTACCTTTCACCTATTTCACCATTAGAAATTCTACAGTAGTCTTCCACTTCCC
This sequence comes from Eriocheir sinensis, assembly GCF_024679095.1. NCBI lineage: Eukaryota > Metazoa > Arthropoda > Malacostraca > Decapoda > Varunidae > Eriocheir > Eriocheir sinensis. Next base: position 4,618,626 of record NC_066548.1, read on the forward strand.
CCCTCCATCTTGCTCTTCCTCTTACTTTCTCCCACTCTTCCATTCTACCGCCCTCCGTTTATCCACTCTTCACCTTACCTCACCTACTTACTGCCTATCCATTTCCCATCCACCTATTCAACCACTAAATATTTCCCATGAGGCCTTTCCTACCCCTTTCCCTGCATCCTTCCACTCTTCCTCCACGCCTCAATCTTAATCACCCATCACCTCTTCACCTACCTTCTTCTTCTACCTTCTTACAAATATCCTCATCTATCAACTGCCTATCCATCTCCCTTCTATCCACTTACCTATAGAACTCCAAACCTCCTCCCTTTCCTCTATTCGTTTATCCACTATCTTCTTATCTCGTCTATTTACTGTATCTCCAATCTACTTAATTCCCACCAAACTTTCATGTCTCCCTTCCCCTTCCCTCCCTTTTCCCCCCCTTTCCTAACCTCATATAATTACCTACGGACCTACTTAACCTGCCTACCTATCCATCTTTTGTCCACTAGTTTGTATCATTACGGAGTCTGATTCATAACAACATAATTACTCACAATCACTTTGGCTTTTTCCTACCACACTCTTGGCCTTATCTACCCATCCATTTATCTACCCCTTCTCTTAATTTGCTTTGCCATGATATAATCTATTTCCAAACTTCCTTTCCTGGCACTAATTATTTATACATCAAGATCATCCATATTACACTTCATCTATTCATTCATTCAGTCATGCTATTAATGCATCTACCAAGCCATTCCCCTCACTTACTTACACGGAATAATTAATGCACTCAATACTTATCTAACGTGAGTCTCCGATTTCTCACTCAGACACATCGCTTTGTCTCTCTTACTATCTCCTTTATGCCACTCCCTCAGCCTTCCAGCAATACCAGTAACACTTAATTAATATCTACCGCATATCCACCTACGCTGCCTAATCCATAACTCCTCCCGAAATTGACCTATCTTTCGGCCACTCCTCTAACTTTTTTTAGGAGTAGTGAGTAGCGGGCTTTTTTTTATATTTGTATTCTTATTTTTTATGCCCTTGAACGGACTCCTCTGCTATAAAAAAAAAAAAAAGAGCCACACCTATTAACCTGTACTCTCCGTCACTTCAATAGAAAGCCTTTAACTCTACTCCTTCACTCCATCCATAAGTCTTAGAGCCATTTCCTTTAACATTTCGTCGCCCAAACACACACATTTAACAAGGCTTTCATAGGCGTTGTGGGCATTTCCATGGATAGTTTTATGATCCTAGTGGTAGTCTCACAAAGCTTATGAAGGTGAAAAAAGGCTCATGAGAACGTGATTAATCTCCTTTTCGGCCTCTGTATGTAGTTGATCTGAGAGGTGGAAGGAAGAGTCTGAAAATACCAACCAAATAGCAACTCCGGATCTTGCAACCAAACCTTTCACAGAACTCAGACCCGTCGCTCACTCCCATTTTAGCAGTTATTTCCCCGTAGGTTTTTTGGGGGACGCTCGTCTTAAGTCCGACGTCAGATTATTATAGTTTTCCCTGGCAAGGCAGAGTGAAGAGAAAACGGGAAGTGGTTTCTGTTATCCGCTCGTCACTGCAGTTTATTTTCTCTTTTTTTAATTAAGTCAGCCTTGTCTCGTTTTGTCGTGTTCGTGTTGTTGTTAGTATTTTTGACGTAAAGGATTATCAGAGAGAGAGAGAGAGAGAGAGAGAGAGAGAGAGAGAGAGAGAGAGACCTCGCCATAATGCCCGTGGGAGAGATAAGTCCAAGTTATGATTAGTTTGTTTTTTTACACGAGGAGCAAAGAGAGAGAGAGAGAGAGAGAGAGAGAGAGAGAGAGAGAGAGAGAGAGAGAGAGAGATGGACATTCATTCATATATCATTGTTAGTATCATCATCATCATCATCATCATCATCATCATCATCATCATCATTACAGCGCATTATTCTACCAGTTAATGACCAGGATTCATGCATGCTAATTAATCTTAAGCCTTTGACGTGACTATGCAGCATAATCTCTCGTGACGACTGAGTAATAGTTATAATAATGAAGAAATTAACAATGATAATAGCAATAATAATAATAGTAATAATAATGATAATAATTGTAATCGTGTGGAAGGGGAGGATAAGATTAACGACATTTAAGAAGGAAGAAAAAACAGGGAAACGAGGGAAAGGAAGGAAGGAGAGAAGAGAGGAAGAAAGAAAGGAAGGAAAGAAGCAATAAAAGAAGGAAGCTGAAGGAAAGAACAAAAAAATAGAGGGAATAAAAGAGGAAAGGAGAGGAGGAAAAATTAAACGAAGGAAGAGAGAGAAAGGAAGCATGAAGGAAAAACTATAAAAAAATGGAGTTATGAAGGAGAGAAAAAGCGAAGGAAAAATATCAAGAAAAGAAAAAAAGAAAGTGAGAAAACAGGGAGGAAAAGACTTAGATAATAAAGGGAGGGAGGAAAGAAAGAAAGAAAGGAGGAAGAAGAGAAAATTTGGGAAGGAATACAGAGAGACTGGAAGGAATACGTCTACAGAAAAAAATGAATAAAAAATGAATGAATGAATGAATGAAGGAAGGAAGAAAGGAAGGAAAGAAAGACACGAATTATACAACAGTTCCATGCATAATATCCCTCCGTTTTGCGTTTCATTTCACTCAACCATTAAAAAATCTCTTACTTAATTGTCTTGCTTGAGATTAAAAGTAAATGTGTGATTAATTACTACCTCACGGACAGGTAAAAATGAGAAAGGAGAACAATTCAGACCCGGGATATTTCTCTCTCTCTCTCTCTCTCTCTCTCTCTCTCTCTCTCTCTCTCTCTCTCTCTCTCTCTCTCTCTCTCTCTCACTCTCTCTCTCTCTCTCTCTCTCTCTCTCTCTCTCCTCTCTCTCTCTCTCTATCTCTCTCTCTATCTCTCTCTCTCTCTCTCTCTCTCTCTCTCTCTCTCTCTCTCTCTCTCTCTCTCTCTCTCTCTCTCTCTCTCTCTCTCTCTCTCTCTCTCTCTCTCTCTCTCTCTCTCTCTCTCTCTCTCTCTCTCTCTCTCTCGTATTTATGGTTTCCTGTCTCTTTGTTCTCTCTCTCGCGCTCTCTCTATCTCGTTCGTTGCATGTAACCTCCATTTTCTCTACTCTTCCTCTTCCTTTTACTCCTCCTTTCAATCTTATCTTCATTCCTCTTCCTGCGCTTCCTCCTTCGCTGGGTATTCAGGGAGACACTCACCTTCATTCACTCTCCTCGTCCTTTACTTATTCCTTTAGAGTTTAGGTTCTCTTCTCCTCCAGTCTCTCTTTTTTTTCTCTTTTTAGTGCTTCTCCTAATCCTCTTTCTCCTCTTTTGTCTTCCATTTTTTCCTCGCTACATAATGCCATTCTATTCAAGGTTGTTTCCCTTTAATTTCATCTCTCTGATTCTTTCTTCTTCTCAGTACTCATGACGAATTTTGTTCTTCCTTGCCTCCTTGTGTGTTTATCTTTCCTTCCTTCCTCATTCCACTCTCTTTCTCTTCCATTACTGTTTCTCTTCCTTGTCCCTTCTTCCCTGATTTATCTCCCCCTTTCCAGCTTATTTTGTTTCTTCCATATTTCTCTGCCTCCTCTATCTCTCTCCTCTTCACTCATCCTTCCCTCATTTTAGATTTCTAGTTTCATTGTTTCGTTTCGTTGTTTTCTTTCTGTCTATGTTATGCAAATTCTATCTTCCCTCTCACTTTATCCCCTTTATCCTGTTTTTTCCTTGCCTCCTGTTCTTCGAATTATTCCTCCTCCTCCTCCTTTTCCATCTTTACCTTTGACTGAAAACACATGAACGTTTCTCAAAAATAATGTGTGATTAATTACTACCTCACGGACCGGTGAAAATGGGAAAGGAGAACAATTCAGACCCGGGATATTTCTCTTTTTTTTTTTATTTAAACATAGATACAAATATAATATGTACAAACCCAAAGGTGCACTGTCGTGTGCTGCCTATTCAAAGGGCAGAATAAAACCTATATAAAAAAATAACTATATATATATATATATATATATATATATATATATATATATATATATATATATATATATATATATATATATATATATATATATATATAAACATACATTACAGTATACATGTATGTACACACTGCACTCGTGTCACTGCTCCACCACGAGTGTCAGTAGAGTGAGGAGTGAGCCTCTCCAGTGGTGGGCCGACAGTTTATTTTCTGGGTGTTCATCTCCCGGATGTTTGGAACACTGGCCGTGAACATGTTCCACATCCGGCAGACTCTTCCCGCAAAGGTGCGTTGGTGCTGGCTGGTACGGGAACGCGGCACCTCCACTGCGTCACCACGGGATAGCGTGAAGTCCCTTCACGCTGGAAAAGAAAGGACTACAGCTTGGTTAGAAACAGGTTTTCATGTGTTTAACAATTTCAAAAACTTCAAACACATTTTTTTTCAGCTTCAAGCTAACCCGATAATATAAAAAAAATATTGGTCTTCCTATCCGAGTAGAACGATGCCGTACAGACACATGATACTGAGTCATCGGCCGTTAGAACAGACTTCCTGCATTGATATCTTTATTTTCGAGAAAGATCAACTTATATATAAATCGCAGTGCCTGGCACTTAGCTGCTACATAAGTGAATTTAATGTTCCTGTATGTACACATAACACTTAATCTGTTATGCAGGGCTCTGAGGTGGCCGACGAATAAATCAAATCAATAAAGCAGACATCATCTTCATAAACCAACAGGCTATGTGTTTCTCCGCGCATATGTGTATGTTTCCTCCTCCTCCACTCCCATTCCCACTCCGCTCCTACCTCTCGTCTCTCCACCTCCTCCCCTCCCTCCCACACAATGCTCCTCCTGACTGGACGGAACATTTGCATGATGAAGCCTTTGTAGACAGCACGAGGCGGGGCGCGAGGCTGCAGGAAACACTGCTGAAAGAGCTGCTGTCTCCCACCTGTATGGACGAGAGAGAGAGAGAGAGAGAGAGAGAGAGAGAGAGAGAGAGAGAGAGAGAGAGAGAGAGAGAGAGAGAGAGAGAGAGAGAGGGGGGGGGGTGTGTGTGTGTGTGTGTGTGTGTGGGTGTGTGTGTGTGTGTGTGTGTGGGTGTGGGTGTCTCTCTCTCTCTCTCTCTCTCTCTCTCTCTCTCTCTCTCTCTCTCTCTCTCTCCCTCTATCTTTCTCTCTCTCTCGTCATTTTACTATATCAGATTCTCACATTTCTCACCACTTTACTTGATATCTTTTCTTCCCTGAATTTATCTCTCTTTCAGTCCGCCTTATCTCCATGTAGTCCTCCTCCTCCTCCTCCTCCTCCAACTTCTCCAATTCTTTTTTTCTTCCTCCTTTTACGCTTACTCTTCAGCTTCCTTTTCTCCTCTTCTCTTCCTCGTCTTCGGTCTTGTTTTCCTTCACACCCTTCCCAGGTTTCCCCTTTCTCCTTCTTTTCTTATTCCTCCCATATTTTCCCTCTGTAACTCTACCTTGATCGTGTTCTCAAATCCTTAACCTTGACCCTCACTCTTCTCCTCCTTTTCCTCTTCGATCTCCTTTTTTTTCTTCCTCGTTTTCATGTTCCTGCAACGGAGACATCTTTTCCGAGAAGGGTTTGGACGGCTAAAGGTTCGAAATATACTCTTTTTCTCCTCTTATCTGCCTTTCAGAATGCTTCATAACACTCGATCTTGAAGTACCACCTTGAGGATCGACTCCGGGCTATAGTTAGTAAGATAATTAAATCGGTGTTTGGCGAGAGAGAGAGAGAGAGAGAGAGAGAGAGAGAGAGTGTGGGAGAGAGAACTGTGTAGATATGTCAAATCCAATGTTTCACGCCGGAGTAAATCTCACTTTGGTTATGAAGTTTCCAGTATCTCCTCCTCGTCCTCCTCCTCCTCTTCCTCTCCCTCATCCTCATCCTCCCCTTCTTCATCTTCCATTCCATATAGCGATTTCAGTTATAAGGAGTCGTATCTAAATCCTTTTCATGTCGCCCTCCATTTAAGCTTCGTTCTTAAATCCAAAGACTGGAAAATGTCTAGTATAAAACATGAACCCACAAGGAGGATGAATATAGGGATCCGTCTCGAGGAAAGAATACATGGAAAAGCAGGTCGAGGAAAGAGCATCAGGGGAGACATGAGAAATTTAAGGCAAGGAGAGGCAGAAAAAATAGAGGAATGATAGGAAAGAGGAGGGAAATAGGTAAAGAGAAGGTAAGAGAAAGGAGGAGAAGGCAAGGTAAGGAGAGTAGAGACAGAGAGAACGAAAGATGAGAGAAACAGTGAAGCAGAAGAAGCAATGATAAGGTTAGGGAGGATATATAACATGATAGAGTGGCAAGGAGCGTCAGAAACAGTAGTGACACAGAGGATGGAAAGGGAGGCAGAGGACAGACGGGTCACGGGCAGGTAAGGTAGGGGGAGGAGGAGAGTGAAAGTGAAACAGGAGAGGCAGGCAAAGGGGAGAGCATAGAGAAGGGAGAAGTGGCAATGAGATAGAGGAGAACGCGGACAGACAAACGAGAGGGGTGCGCGGCGAGGCATCAGGAGAATTCAGCCCCGTCTTTGATCTCGGGGTCAGGCTTCGGATCGGAATTTCACGTTGCCTCACATTTGGCACGGTAAATTTGGTTCTGTTTTTATTTCGAGTTAAAGCGAGTTACGAGGTCTCAGAGGCGCGCGAGTGGGCTGGAGGAGGAGCAGGAAATCGAGTCGCTTGTGCACTTTTAGCCATTTTGTGACCGGGGGGGAGAGAGCGAGGATGCCAGTTGAGCTCCGAGTATTGGCCTAACGAGAACCTGTTGGATTGCGCGCATCCTTGAGAGAGAGAAGAGAGAAGAGAGAGAGAGACTTTGAGCTTTGTATTGAAGGAGTTTGATGGACAGAAACTTCTCATTGGAAATTCAGCGAAGAAAAATTGCTGAGAGGGAAAGAAAAACTACCGTGAATAATACTGAAGCGTGACCCTGACCTGACCTGACCTGCTTTAAAAAATATCGCTGCGAGGTCTTTTCCTGGTGGCTGATTGTCTGGGGTTTTTTTTTCTGTTTTAATTGAAAGTTCTAATTTAAGTTAACGTCTCTACTTAGAAACTTGAGTGTCGAAGTATATATCTTTTTACTTATTTTGGAACACTGAACCACCATACTAACTAAATGCTGAAATAATACAAATATTTTCCGACTCTTTTCATCTTCTTACTTCTCATCCTTCCCGAGCTTCCTGTTCTTTCCTCTCATTTTCCTTCTCCTTCCTCTTCTTCCTCCCTCGGTTTTGTTTTCCTTCACACCCTCTCCAGCTCTCTCCTTGTTTGTCTTGTAATTTCTCCTTTAATTTTACTTCCCACTGTAAATCCTCCTTCATCTTGTCAAATCCTGAAGCAAAACTCTCCTAAAATCAATGAACTAAACTTGACATTAGTAGCAAGTATCCCCTATTGTTACCACTTCGTTTAGGCAATCTCTTACGTAATTCAGCTAACTACTTTTACCTTCCTCTTATGGGAGTGACATTCTCATTCAAACTTCATGAAAGAGGAGCGAGGGAGCGTGACACCATTCCCCTCTCTCTCCTTTCCCTCCTCTCTCTCCCACTCCTTCACGTTGGGTTGTCTGCGCTTCCGTTTATAGCGCTCTTGGCTTCCGTCCAGCGTGCGGGAAAGGCGTAACAGGTTGGAGAGGCGGCCGTGAGGGGGACGAGAAGAGGCAGAGGGGCAGGAGGAACTTGGTGGTAGGGAGAAGTATAAGAGGTGTTTAGTCTGGAGGAGGAGGAGGAACAAAAACAAGAACAAGAATAACAAGAACAAGAACAGGAAGACAAAGAGAAGGAGAAGGAGAAGGAGGTGGAAAAGAAAGAAGAGGAGGAGAAATATCTTGGAAGGAGGATCCAAAGCGAAAACACATAAGCCTCCCCTGCGTTTTCTTTGGTTTTCTGTATCGCATCTTCGCCTCGGGCTTGGGTGCGGACTGAGAGAGAGAGAGAGAGAGAGAGAGAGAGAGCAAAACGCTATCTCATGCACATCAATTATCAAAGCCTGGATCCGTCTCCTCTCTCCTTCAAGCCCAGCAGACTCAGCCTTCAGACAGTATCGGACGTTCAGGCCATTATATTTGACCCAGAAAACAATAGAAAACAGTTCCCTATTGATCACTTTCTTCCTGTTAACATTTACCACATCGCGGCCATATGATGTTGAGGTGTAGGAATAAGGACAGACGACGCTTTAACACAGCCTCGTCGGGAAGAAAGTACAGAACGAAATGAGGAAAAATACTTCGTCTCATTAAGGAACTCGTGTCTCTTACTTTTATAACCTGACTCCTCTTTACATAACAAGTCCACTTCACCTGCACTATTATATCTATACCACCTATCTACACTACATATTTAAACCTCTCTACACCTTTACCAGTAGTCTATCTTAATATGCAGCTCCTATTCACTCTACATAACACCAGCCAACCTCGTCTACACAATCTACACCTACACCAGCTATCTACACCTCCTATTTACACCTTTTTACACCTTTATCATCAATACATCTACATTTAAATCACCTTCCTACTCTGCACAACACCATATGATTCTACCTAAGCTATCTACATTTGCATCATCAATCTAACACCTTTCTACACCAATATCAAATAGTGTCACCGCCGAAGCCTTGAACAGTGACCATGTGTTGTGTTCTTGGCGCGGCTCATGGAGGAATTATGGAGATTTTCATTTGGATTATCATATTTGTAGGATATAATTAGTCAGTTCTTTCCGTATATTGTGATAGTGGCTATTTAATTACTCAAGCATATAATTATACGAGTTAATATTTGATTCCTTTATTTTTTGTTTTTTGTTCGTATTTTGCGTTTTCATTTATGTATGAGTAATTAAGTCATTTCATTTGATACTTGGACCGCCACCACCACCATCGACGCTTAACAACATCATTAATTAACTAGTACAACGACAGCAACATCGCATCAGCAGCTCGATCAGTCCCAACAATAACAACAAAAACCTTATAATAACACCCATTTCAAACCGCAAGCAACAACAAGCAACGACAAAAACAACAGAAAACATTAACAACAACTTCTATTTCCAGCAACAAAAAAGCGTCACAAACCACCACAACCACCACCACCAACAACAACAACAACAACAATAACAACAACAACGTCTCTCTTTCTCTCCCCCCCCCCCCCCCCCACACACACACACACACACACACACGTAGCAGAACTTTCCACCACCGCCACCACCACAACCTCCCTTCCTCCATCGTCTTGTTATCTCCACGTATCCTCCAGAGGCCCTCCACGGTGTCTCCCAAACCCTCCTCCAAGGTCCACTCCTCCCCTTCCCCCTCCTCCTCCTCCTGCTCCTCCCACTGACTGTTCTCTCCCCTGCCTCCCGTCCCCTCCCCTCCCATCTTCTGGACCTCTCCCCTTCGCCCCGTCGGGAAGAAAGTACAGGAAGAAATGAGGAAAATACTTCTTCGTCTCATAAAGGGAATTCGTGTCTCCCTTTCCTTCCAAGTCCTTTTCCATTATCTCTTTTCCTCCTTATCTCCCTTTCTCTCTATGTATCTGTCTATCTCTCAGCCCGTCCACTACCGCCTTCTCTTTCAACTGTACTTTCCCCTCCTTCTCCTCCTCCTCCTCCTCCTCCTCCTGCTCCTTCTCCTTCTTCTTATCTTTCCTACACTACGTCCCACTTGATATCCTACTATTTTACGTCTTCCATTCCATCTTCCAAGTCCTTTACGTCTTCACCGCCTCCTCCTCCTTCATCCCTTCCTCCTTTATCTCCTTCTCCTTCCCCTCCTCCTCCTCCTCCTCCAAGTAATAGGAGGGAGCAAGAAGGAAAGGCGAAAGACAAAAGAAGAGTCGATAGCCGGCAAAAGTCACCTCGTAGGAAGTTACAAGAGACAATCCAATTCTTTTCAATCACTTTTGGTGGATTTGTGGACACCCATGGGAGGATCGCGGTCTCGGTTACTCTCTCTCTCTCTCTCTCTCTCTCTCTCTCTCTCTCTCTCTCTCTCTCTCTCTCTCTCTCTCTCTCTCTCTCTCTCTCTCTCTCTCTCTCTCTCTCTCTCTCTCTCTCTCTCTCTCTCTCTCTCTCTCTCTCTCTCTCTCTCTCTCTCTCTCTCTCTCTCTCTCTCTCTCTCTCTCTCTCTCTCTCTCTCTCTCTCTCAAAAAAAAAAACAGACAAATTTAACGAACCCGAAAGTTGCATTCTATAAACTCGAACCAGAAGTAACAAGAACTTTTTAGTATAGAACGCAAAGAGAAAAGACGAAAAATAAGGAAAACAAATAATTGCCAAAGTTGTGTTCGTTCTATTGAGAGACACACACTGAGTCTTTTTCACGTTAACGAGTCGGTATTTAGGAGAGTCAAGGCCATACATCGATACACAGCAGCTGTTAGTTGTTCCCGCTTGAAGAGATAGGCAGAGGCAGACAGACAGGGAGGTGGAGAGGCGAGTGGGACTGGGAGGAAGGAGTTAGGTGTTGGGGTATAGCTGCTCCTCCTCCTCCTCTACCTCTTCCTCCTCCTCCTTCTTCTCCTCCTCCTACTTCTCCTTCGTGTCTTTATCCTTCTCCTTTCCTTTATTTTCTTTCATTTCCTTTACTGACCCATTCATTCGCCACCTCTTTCATCTCCCTCGTCTTCTCTTTTATCCTCGTTTTCCCTCTCCCAACTCGTCCTCCTCCTTTTCATCTTCCTCGTCTTCTTCTTAGCCTCACTTTCCCATTCCCCTCCTCCTCCTCCTCCTCCTCCTCCCCCTCCGCCTCCTTCAGATCGGGGCGGCTGTGTCTCTTAGGCAGATTGGCTTCGTCTCGGGGCCCAGCCGGGGATAAACTGCGATTAGTCCTCCCGGTGCCCCCACGCGTGTCAACAGAGGCGAGGCTGGGATTGCGTAGACACCGATACCTTAAAGGATGTGCGTGGGACTGTGTGAGAGGAGGGGGGGGTTGTGTGGGGGGGAGGGGTCTGAGAGTGGGGGTTGAGGTTGGGGTGTTGCGTGTGTGACTCTGGGTGGGTATGAGGTGGGGGGGGGTGGGGGGAGAGGTCTGTGTGTGTGTGTGTGTGTGTGTGTGTCACCGGGTTAGTGGGCGTGAGATAAATGGTTTTAATTTTGTTTGGTTTCAAGAACTTTTAATTTGGGATTTTTTTTTTAGACATTATTTTAGTTTCGTGTTGGTGTTATATTTTAATTTCATTTTCTGAGTATGTTTATTACGTTGTTGTTTTATTATTGTTAAGTCCAATGTCGGGCATATTAGTCGCTTAATTTGATAGTTACTTTGTATTTCCATTACGATTATTATCACTTGTTTTTCTTGATTTTGTTTCCATTGTGTCCTCTCTCGCTGCCGTCCTCCACTCCATGGACACAGTGCGGTCACGTTTCCACTTCCTCCACCGACATCACCGCCAAGCACTCACCATGTCAGCAATCACCACCACTCTCATCCACTTTCAGAACACCGCACACATAGTCCTAATGCTTATCAAAATTGCTTCCTCTTATTTTCACCTCATTACTCTCGACCTCAAACCCCCACTTATTATTATTATTATTGTTATTATTATTATTATTATTGTTGTTATTATTATTATTATTATTATTATTATTATTATTATTATTATTAGTAGTAGTAGTAGTAGTAGTAGTAGTAGTAGTAGTAGTAGTAGTAGTAGTAGTAGTAGTAGTACCATCTTCATCATTATTAATACTTTTTTTTTCTAAATACTAATAGCATTATTTTTGCCTTTCTTTGTTTGACTGAATAAATTCTCTTCCGCTTTCCTCCTTTATTATCATTTTTCCGTAAGTCATATTTCATTGAGCTCTCATAATCCATTTTATATTTTCGTTGTCTAATCGCTTTCTTCTTTTTTTCAACCCGTATTACCTTCCCTCCTTAATTTCATTGAATTCATCAACGATAATTTGTCAGTGCCATTGTTCGTCTGTTTTAGTTGGGGGAAAGCTTTTCTTTTCTTCTGAGTTTTCAAGTAAGTTTTCAATCTTCTCCCATTTTTTTATCATATTAAGTTTTCTACATTTTTTTCTTGGAAACTTAGTCACATTAGCTACATGATAAGTTTTATTTAAAGTTACAACATGCTCTCTCTCTCTCTCTCTCTCTCTCTCTCTCTCTCTCTCTCTCTCTCTCTCTCTCTCTCTCTCTCTCTCTCTCTCTCTCTCTCTCTCTCTCTCTCTCTCTCTCTCTCCTCTCTCTCTCTCTCTCTCTCTCTCTCTCTCTCTCTCTCTCTCTCTCTCTCTCTCTCTCTCTCTCTCTCTCTCTCTCTCTCTCTCTCTCTCTCTCTCTCTCTCTCTCTCTCTCTCTCTCTCTCTCTCTCTCTCTCACACACACACACACACACACACACACACACACACATTAATCTATCCATCCATCTGTTCATTTTCTTTACGCTTTCGTCTTCCCACCCACGTACTCACCCACTGTGTCACCCATCTCTCATTTAACCATTCCTCCGTCCCATTATCTCTTTCTTCCACCTCCTTGACTTCTCGGCACATATTCCAATCACCCAAAGATCCTTTCATTCATCATCCCATGCACTCATTCTACCCACTCACTCATCCACTCACAATACACCCACCTACCCATCTATTCCTTTACCGTTTAACCCATTAACCCATTATCCTGTCCACCTATGCATCCACCAATATTCCACCCACCCACCCACCCACCCTTCCGCTTCTTCACCGTCCTGCCCACCCATTCTTCCACTTCCACTTCTTCCCGTCATCCACTTCTTCAGTCCTCCACATCATCCTCGCCTCATTGCCCTCGCGACATTCCCAGAAGTGACTTTGAATCCTCCGAAGTCTGTCTGTTCCATCATTGTGACTCAGTAGACTCTCTCTCTCGGGTACGGAGGGGAGAGAGGGGAGGGAAGGGGAGTCCTGCGCAGGGGATTTGAAGCTCTGTGAGTTGGGTAACTTGATTATTCCAAACAAAGTGTTCATCAATTTAATCTGCTTACCTCAGGTGGGCCTCATTAGCGCTCTCATCCCCAGGGAGATTGGGAAGCGAGCGAATGAGGAGGAGGAGGAGGAGGAGGAGAGGTGAACGAGGGGAAGCAGGTGAAGGAAGGGAGGAGAAAAGGAGGAGGAGGTGCAGGGGGTGGGTGAAGGAAGACTGTGAAGAAGAGGAACAGGGGAGGAACAGATGAATGAAGAGGAAAAGCAAATGAAGGAGGAGGAAGAGCAGAAGGATGATGAGGAGGAGGACCTGACGGCTGCCGTACTTGAATAAACCGTATATTATTATTATTATTATTATTATTATTATTATTATTATTATTATTATTATTATTATTATTATTATTATTATTATTATTATTATTACACACCAGAGTTCCCGGAATCATTTACTGTAGCCCATGATCAAAGTCTTACCGGGAAACAGGGCCCTGGATAACTTCTTTAAAAAAACGACTCCGGGTGTACACTGGCAATACAAGGCTTTTCTTTTTATGTGAAAATACGCGCATCAAAAACATACATACTTGACCCTGTCGTGGTCCACCGTGAAGTTTAAGAGTACTACGTTGTTGTTTTGTGGCTATTTTTTTTTTTTTACCCCATCGCTCCTGACCTCGTAAATGATGGATAGATGATTACTGGGGAAAGATTATAGACTTGATGTAGGGGATTTGTGCTGATATAGTATACGTCATTAGTCAGGCTTTTCCTTGAATTCATGTCGTTTTGTTTGATACGCCAAGGATGTTATACCCGTGATTGTTTTTGTTTTTTCTTTTTTTGCTCTTAATTATGAGAACGTGGTGGTAGAAGCTGATGTAGTAGTAGTAGCAGAAGTAGTAGTAGTAGTAGAAGTAGTAGTAGTAGTAGTAGTAGTAGTAGTAGTAGTAGCGTAAGAAACGAACACAAGAAGAGAGAAAGGACTGCCAACAACCTTCCTTCGCCAGTTCGCCTCAGACTGGAGCGAAATGTGAACAATATCCAACACAGATGCGTATTTTTGTGATCTCCGCGAGGCAGGACGTGTATCCCGCGGGGGTCAATTAAAACCCAAAGCCTCTTATCATGCGTCTCTGTCTGCCACTCGTCCTCCTCCCCTTCCTGCTAGTTCCACGATTCTTCTTACTTTAGGTTCTGCCCCTCCTTATCTTCCTCCTTCTCTCTTTATTCCTGCTCCTCTCCTCTTGCTTCGTATCCTCTTCCCACTCTACTTCTCCTCCTCCTCCTCCTCCTCCTCCTCGTCGTCGTCCTTTTCCTATAGATAAGATCCGCCTTCTGCGTCATCCCCTGTTAGTCTTCATTCACAGAAACATCATGTGATTCGCCGATCAAGAGTTTCGAGGAAGAGAAAACTATTAAGGGGATTTATAGGGAAGAAGGGATATTAGAAAACAGACTTAATTGAGTGAAATCCGTTGCGATGGGGTAAAGCTGAGGGGGTCTTGTATATGTGTGTGTATGTGTGTGTGTGTGTGTGTGTGTGTGTGTGTGTGTGTGTGTGTTGACGGGGGCGTACACAGCCACTCATTGCCTCGGCGTCTGTGAAGAGTCGAGTCTGCACCAACACTGATTTATAATAAAACTTAAGCTCGGAGTTTGGCGATAGTTGAGCCAAGTAATTTCCGTGGACTTTGGGAACTCTGAAGGCGGAAGGAAGCAAGCTGCAGGCCTGAGAATACTCCTGAGAGCTTTCCCCCACGCCCACGTCTCCCTCGCTATCTCCTCCTCCCCTCCCTTACCTTAGTTCCATCTTTCCCTTCCTCCTATACCCGTTCGCCTTCCATTCATCACTTCATCTATCTTGGTTTCCCTCAGGTGCTCATCTCTCTCTCTCGGTTCCTCCTTCCCTCTTTTTCTTTATCTATCTCTCTATCAAGTTATCTTTCTTTCATCTGTGTTATTTTTTTAGTCTTTCCTCCCTCTTTCGCTTCACTCTTTCTGTTCATCCTATTCCCCCTTCTCTCTTCCTCTCATCTCTTTAAGCCGTTCAGCATCCCTTCCTCTGCCTTCACTCACTTTTCCTCCTTCACTCTTTTCTCCACACTCCTCCAGTTGTTGTTTTTTCCTCCGCTACCACCCACTCACTCCTTCCAGTTTCTTACCTCCATGATTTTTACCCTCCTCCATCTTTCCTTCACTTCCCCGGCGCCCCCAACCACCTGCTGCGGTAATGTTCCCTCTTCTCCCTCACTGGACCACCGTCTCCTCCACTCCCACCAGCGGACTCTTCTCAGTGAACCTATTCCTGTCTTTTTTTCCCTCCTTGCAATAGGCTTTTCTCTTCCTTTCTCTTATCCTTTATATATGTTTTTCCATTACTTCACCTAAGTTTCTCCATTCCCCCCGTAATGTTATATTCACTACCCCCTCCCCACCCACACACATTCATGCATCGTAACTTATTATTTATTTCCTTGTCTCGGTGGATGGATAAGTCCTACCCACAAGTCACTTAATATAATCAGTTTAATTCGTCTCTTTGTGAGCTTACGGAAAAGTCAGCTAGTAACTGCCCTTGTGCTATTTTCCGTCTCCCTATTCCTATTAGTCTGCAGAGGATGTGATTCGCTCTTCCCGTGAATCAAGGCTTAGAGCGTAGTACCAAACACATTCTTAGTTTAGCACGCTCGGCTCACACACAAGAGATCTCGGGTTCGATACAGAGGTGAGTGGAGACGTACTGTTAGGCCCCAACACTTGCTTCCCTGTCCAGCCAATAGTGAATAGGTGCACGCCTGGTGGCTATCGAGGTGTGTCCCGTCTCCTAAAATGATGGTATTCCACCTGCCACGGCAAATAACCCAATGGCTCCCAGACCAGGAACATTCCAATATGACATAAATAATTAAAATACGACAACCCACGGACAAATATGTAAACACACACACACACACACACACACACACACACACACACACACACACACACACACACACACACACACACACACACACAACAATATACAAGTCCACCATAAAAGTAGGAGCTCAGTAGATGGGCATGTCTTTTAAAGGGTAACTTCGAAATTTAGCTCGGCCAGGTCTCTTCGTAAGTTCTTTCTTATTTACGAACAACTCAACTAAAAACTACAGAGGAAAAGAAAAAGACCGTGAAAGAAGTAACTGCCATCAAAATAATCAGAACGAAGCAGGAAGGTGTTGGATGGCCCGAGGTAGATCACACACACACACACACACACACACACACACACACGTCAAGCCTTCTGTATACGCGTATGCCATGTACAATGTTTTCATCAATGTATATACGTGAACATGCTTACGTGTGTGTGTGTGTGTATGTGTGTGTGTGTGTGTGTTAATGATGTTGCTTACGTGGACTACATTATCATGGCAATTGAACCCCAAGTATACGAGACTAAGGGTGTACATTTATATTGCGTTAAATACATGAACGAAAGAACGATGATAAGGAGTCCCAGAACGCCTCCAACCATTGCCCCTTCATAGTTATTTTCACACCTGCTGTTTCAATGCTTTCTGGCTTATAAAACTCAGACATAATGATTGCGTAGGATTGTCTGTCTATGCAATACTTTTACCTTATCTTCTCTAACCCCATAAACAAAACAATAACCGTCGTAGAATATCTTAATAACAGGGAAACAAACAAGGAGGAGGAGGAGCAGGATAAGGAGAAGCAGGAAGAGGAAGATTAGGAGGAGGAGGAGGAGTAAGAAAACAAGGACGAGGACGAGGAAGAGAATTACGTAATCCATTCACTATTCAAACTATTATTATGTCATCATCTAAAAGTTCCATTACATCCCTAAGCATCAACACTAATAAAATAAAAAAAATCACGCATTCTTAAGATTGATAATAATAGAAATGACCGCCATCACAACGTCAAGTATTAGTCTGCACAAGTCCCTCCTTCACCCTCCCCTCGCCTTACCGGCCTGCAAAACCACCGTCACCAAGGTCAACAGTGACTCTCAGTATACCAGTGTTTGGTTTTGCGCATCTTCACCATTTCCTTGACCGTAACCCAACCCTTAGACGCACTTCACCACCGCCACCACCACCACCCTCCACCACCATTACGAGTACCCTCCTTCACCTCCACCATCTTCCACTCTCTGCAGTCTCACTCCTCCACCCAGTCCTCTTACCCTTCCGTCTTCTCCATTGCCTATGAGATCTCTGTTTTGCCTACATACCCCCTCGCCCATTTCTTTAGCGCCTCCGTTGGGCAGTGGTCATCGTGCCTGGTTACGACTCCGCGGGCCTGGGTTCGAATCCCGTATCTGGCAGTCGCCGTGCATATCACTGAGCTGTTCATCCTCCCTTTTGGGTTGGTCGATAAATGGGTACCTGGAGAAACCTGGAGGAGGTAAACTGTAGCAATCCCGGATGTCACGATGCCCCGTATTCTTGCCTACCAGATGATTAAAGGCCCAACGTTACGGAGATGAGCACCGCAGCCACGCGCAGTCATAGCGTATGCACCCACCTTTACATTTACCTTTTCTTATCTTATTTATCAGCTCTGCCACCATCTTTATCTTCCCTTCCTCCTCCTTGTCTTCCTCCTCCTCCACCTCCTCCTGATCTTCCTCTTCCTGCTCCTCCTTGTTTGTTTCCCTATCTTCCTCCTTCTCCTGCTTATCATCCTCCTATTCTTCTGTATCTTGTTTCTCCTCCTCCTTTTCTTCCTCCTCCTACGGAAAGATTATACATTTGAATAAGTTCTATAAATTTTGACACTGCATTACGCCATTATCGTGAGCTTCGTATCATAGGTCGGCGCCATGCAGTTAACATAAGAACAGAAGAACGAAAGGAGTCTGCAAGAGGCCGGTTGACCTACACGAGGCAGCTCCTGTAAACCCAACCCCACCTTATCTCACTTATTATTATTATTATTATTATTATTATTATTATTATTATTATTATTATTATTATTATTATTATTATTATTATTATTTAGTAGTAGTAGTAGTAGTAGTAGTAGTCCGAGTCCGGTGTTGGGGCTGACTAGGGCTGGCTGGGGCTGATCTTGTGGCTGACTGGAGCTACTTTTGGCTGACTGGGCCTGGTGTTGGAGTTGACTTGGGCTAGTTAGGGTTGACTGAGGCTAGTTGGGGTTAACTGAGGCTAGTTAGGGTTCACTGAGGCTAGTTGGGGTTCACTGAGGCTAGTTGGGGTTCTGAGGCTAGTTGGGGTTCACTGAGGCTAGCTGGGTTTGACTGAGGCTAGTTGGGGTTGACTGGCCTTGGTGTTGGAGTTAACTGAGGCTAGTTGGGGTTGACTGGCCTTGGTGTTGGAGTTAACTGGGGCTAGTTGGGGTTGACTGGCCTTGGTGTTGGAGTTAACTGAGGCTAGTTGGGGTTGACTGGCCTTGGTGTTGGAGTTAACTGGGGCTAGTTGGGGTTGACTGGCCTTGGTGTCGGAGTTAACTGGGGCTAGTTGGGGTTGACTGGCCTTGGTGTTGGAGTTAACTGGGGTTAGTTGGGGTTGACTGGCCTTGGTGTTGGAGTTAACTGGGGTTAGTTGGGGTTGACTGGCCTTGGTGTTGGAGTTAACTGGGGCTAGTTGGGGTTGACTGGCCTTGGTGTTGGAGTTAACTGGGGCTAGTTGGGGTTGACTGGCCTTGGTGTTGGAGTTAACTGGGGCTAGTTGGGGTTGACTGGGGCTAGTTGGGGTTGACTGAGGCTAGTTGGGGTTGACTGGGGCTAGTAGGGGCTGACTGAGGCTAGTAGGGGCTGACTGAGGCTAGTTGTGGTTGACTGGCCATGGTGTTGGAGTTAACTGGGGCTAGTTGGGGTTGACTGGGGCTAGTTGGGGTTGACTGAGGCTAGTTGGGGTTGACTGGGGCTAGTTAGGGCTGACTGAGGCTAGTTGGGGCTGACTGAGGCTAGTTGTGGTTGACTGGGGCTAGTTAGGGCTGACTGAGGCTAGTTGGGGTTGACTGAGGCTAGTAGGGATTGGCTGGGGCTAGTTAGGGCTGACTGGGCCTGGAGTTGGAGTTGACTGGAGCAAGTTGGGACCGACTGGAACTGGTGTTTGGGCTGACCGGTTGGCTGGAACTGGTGGTCGCTCTTGGGTCGCCTCCGCGCCTAATGTGTACACAACAACCCTGCCTCCTGCGGCGTCATTCCTGCCTCCTTCATCATCAAGGTGGTGGGGGTAGTGGTGGAGGTGGTGGAGGTGGTAGTGGTGGCGAATACGCAAATCTCTAACAGTGAGGGTCTAGTATTTTTCTTCGCCTTTTCATCCTGCTTACCTTACACAAACAAGGATGTAAATTGCTCATGTATTTTTTTTTGTAGTTGATGGAGGTGGTGGCGGTCAGCTTTTATAGGATTCTTTATTATCATTAAGGGAGTCCGAGACGGTCACCTACGGCCGCGAGAAGGATTGGGAGGCTTACATGTCCCTTTGTTCCTATAGTTTTCCGTATACGTTTGCATGTGTTTATCGTATTCTCAGAAGGTGACACTCCCGACTGTGTGTGCGTGCTTTCCTGCCATGCCTCAGGTAAAGAAGTTTCCTAGTGCTCCTTACAGGCAGCCAAAAAAGATGTTAATATATCCTTCCTCTTATTATTAGTTTAGATGTGCATTGTATTAATATACCAGTCACCTTGCCCAACAATTTTTTACAGCTTTACATATTAGAAGATGCTGTACATACAACGAAGGTAATAAAACCAAGCAGAAGGGTATAACAGGAAGATTCTACATTTGAATAAGTTATATAAATCTCGACATTGCATTGCGTCATTATCGTGGGCTTCGCATCATATTTCAGCCCTATGCAGTTATTCAATGTTAAGTTAAATGTTAAGTTAATGATTATTGTGCTTTGTGTCACTGCATTGCGTCATCTTCATCGCGTAGGTCCAGGCTGCGTTTCATGTACCTCAAAATAAAAATCCCTCGACTCTACACAACTTTTTTTTTCCTTCTTAATCATATAAATCTCATGTATCCCCTTACAGCATCACGTCACCTGCTAATTATAGGTTCAGGTAATGCTTCGTCGACCTCGCCTTCATCCCGCATACAACTTTCCATCTTCAATCAATTAGTATTTAATAGATTTCGTATATCTTGCCAATGCATCACGTCACCTACATGGAGTAAGGTTGTTCAAACTGCGTTCCTTCGGCTTTGCATTTAACCCTCCGACCCTATGCAGCTGTTTTCTTCCCGCCTAAGGTCACCGAAGGATACATGCGTGCATTATTTTTTCGCTGAGAGGCCAAAACAAAGAGGTGGTCATGACATGCGCGGCGCCTTGGCATCCCATTGGCCCAGGCGGGGAATGTGGCATCAGCTGATCCTCGTACAGCCCCGGGCAGTGTGACGTACTAGCAGGGGCACGGCAGCCGCTCCGCCCCTCATTGGCTGGGGTTCCGGTGGGCTCGTCCTCAGCCTGACTTCCCATTGGTCGGGCTAAACACACACACACACACATACACGCGCGCACACACTTGCGACGTTAGCGCATGACCTCCAACTATTATTGTAATCAGTGTGTGCTAACGTGGGGACCAGAATGTTCTAGCTTGAAGTTGGTGGTTTGCTTGATTACTCGCTGCTTTACTGGATTCATCTTGTTAAGGACAAATACTGACGCGGAACCAGAATACACTTTTTTAATATTTTTCTACTACATATTGAATGGATTTTTAGTACTTTCGTAATCGTGTATTGTTTTGTAAAGGAATTATTTTTTGTGTGTTTTGTCTCATCAAAAGCACAATTAAGTCAAAATCCCAACGCAACAAGACTTGTATTGTTAGGAGAATAAAAGTAGGTCTTTGCGTGCATTCCACTAATTCCACTAATTGGGGTTTTCGTGGCCGGCAAAACACCACCCACATATTCTGAACATTCTGCGTGGAAAATTCTCTCTCTCTCTCTCTCTCTCTCTCTCTCTCTCTCTCTCTCTCTCTCTCTCTCTCTCTCTCTCTCTCTCTCTCTCTCTCTCTCTCTCTCTCTCTCTCTTTTTTCCAGTGTGTGTGTGTGTGTGTGTGTGTGTGTGTGTGTGTGCCCCCTGGAGCCTGTTACTGTGTGCATAGTTTCGTCCTTCTCCCCTTCGCCGTCCCCCCCCACGCAGGACAAGGCGTCCCTCCAGCCTCCTCCTGCCTGCTTGCACACCCGGCGATCCAAGGCCATGATTCGAAGCTTTTTTCCTAGATAAACATGGCGTCTTAAGGTCGACTCCCACGGATGAATGCGGGTGGGATTTTCAGCGGTATGGTTGCAGAGTTACGTAGATGAGGAAGTTTTCGGGGCGGAGTTACGTGTCTGGAACGGTTACAAGGTTAATTGCGTAACACCGTCAGAAGGAAATCAGAAAACCCTGGGCTGCTGCAGCGAAGAGACGAGTCGATTCCCAGCCATCCTTCCAGCTTGACTTTCCTCTCCCGTGTCTCCTGATGCCTGCCCAGTTCAACGACATGGATCTCTTGGTCGAAGTAAGTTGGCGCTTCGCTCGTCTCGAAGCTTCTGCACTGGCTTGGTTGCCTGGACGTAGTGTGTCGGGGGGATTTTCTCGTTTTCATGCATTGCAGCTCAGCGTCGCGCAGATTTCAATTTCTTTCAGCGACTTTCCGTATAGTGATTCAGTACCGCGGTGTTCTCATTCACTCGTACTGTAGTTTTATTTATGTTATTTTCATGTCGTGGCTAATTCCGATAGAGCGCTTTTGTATTTACGTAGCACATTCACTCCGACTCCTCAGCGTCTCCGTCTTGACCTCAAAATTATTCCCTTGCCATGTGTTAATTTGTGACCTAGAATGCTCGCCACTACATTTGAACGACCCAAGGGTTGAACATTTACATCAAATCTGTGAACGCTATATGAATGTTGTACTTGCGGCGCCATGAGTTAATATCCCCCTTTCTAATTCGGAACATAGGCACGCAATAGAAATGACAGGAATCGTTTAGGAGAGGCCTGTGTCTTGCGGTTATATGATAGAGGCTGCTGCTGCCAATGATGTCACTCCAAAGCCACAGAGTTTAACCCGTCCGCTGCGATTGGCACGGATTTAGCTTTCACTGATAGCCTGGTAACTATACTCCATGTCTCTCTCTGCCTCTGTGGTGGATAGTGGAGTGTTTCCCATGAGGTATTGGTGTGCTGGATATCCCCTCCCAAGGTGCAGGACTTTACATTTCTTTTCATTGAATTGTAGCAGCCACTTTTTGTTCCATTTCTGTAGCTTGGTGAGGTCTGACTAATAAATTCGTACTCAAGGGGTTAACAATATTTCGCTATAGTAATTACTCAAATTAAACAGCAAAGGGATTAAAAGGAGATTAATCGAGACTGTGGATCTGGTTTTGTAAGCTCATTACTTTCTCGAGTTAATTGCGGTTTATGTATTTTTATGAACAGGAATGATGTTCTTTTCCCACCGTTTCAACCTAGTTAGCCAGGCCTAAGCACATACTTTAGTCGGTCGGTGGTCCGCAAGATGGCTTCCTTCGTCTTTGAGGTCACAGAGTCTCACAGCCAAGGAACATCTGGCACGCCTTGGTTACACAACTTGTTTCCCTTCAACAAACCCTGGAGCGCCCTGGCCGGCCCTCTGCTGCTGCTCTGCTTCTTACATCTCCTCTTGTACTCTCTCGTTGTCTCTGTTTTTCGTCTCGCTCCCCTCAAGCGAACAACCCCTCTCTTCCATTCTTTCCAGCTCCTTAACCTCCCCTTCGTCTCCTGCTTGTTATCCTACGTCAATCAGCTGAAGGGGTCTGTTGATTCGTGTATACAGTAACAATACCCTTTAGTTTGTCTCCTCTCTTCCATTCTTTCCAATTCCTTAACCTCCCCTTCATCTCCTGCTTGTTATCCTACGTCAATCAGCTGAAGGGGTCTGTTGATTCGTGTATACAGTAACAATACCTTTCATTTTGACTCCTCTCTTCCATTCTCCCCTTTTCTATACCTCTCCAGTGTCCTGCTCGTTGCCCTATACTTTAATCTGCCGTAGAGGTCTGTTGATTCGTGTATACAGTAACATCACCTTTTAGTTTGACCCTTCCATTCTTTGTTATCGTTCCGCTTACTATTCCTCTCATTTGTACACTCATGTCTCTGCTCTCCACGGCGTCGGTTCTCTCCTGCAAGGTTTTTTCTCTCCTCTCCGCTCCATAATTAATCTTAGTTCACCTTATCGTCGCCTTTGGCCTTACTCTTACGCAACGCGCCCCGGAACTCCTTGTGTGTCTTCTCTGTATATAGTCACGTTATATCACACCTCCAGGTCTTCGCCATTTGACTATGCCAGGCGTCTAGGTAACATTTTTTTTCTCATTTACATGATTTCTTTTCTGGCTGGTCTCCCTACACGTAACTCAGTTTGTTCGTTTTTTTGCGAGTCCCTTTATCCTCAAAGTGATTTCCTGACGGCGTAGCAACACTTCAAGGGGGACTGAGCCTTGAGGTGCCTTGTCCTTGATGTTCGTTATCCCTGTCTCCCTACACGTCTCTTTAATCTTTCTCTGCGTCTCTCTTTACCCTCATAGTGATTTTTTAAGTATATAGCAACACTTCCTGGGTGACTTTTACCACGTGATACCTGTTTAGAATAATTCCCCTGTAAATCGCCGTTTTTGTTCCATCAATGAGCCATTCCCGTTCTTTCTCAGCTTTGTGTAAAAACGCAGGAATGTCCTTCATTAGACTGATATAATTTAAATCAAATGCATCTAATGATTATGTACGAAGTAAACGGCCTCGGTCCCTTTTGTAGGTAGGGAAGAGCATTATCAATAAGTGTACAAAGAAAGAACACAAGGACAGCGTCGAGATGCTAATGATGTTGCCCAAAATAAATCTTGGTCGCTCCCCGCGGCGGACGGCCGAGAAAAAGGCGCGTCGACCCAACTCATTCGTCGCGGGAATGGACACACTCAGTCCCTGTCAGACGAGGACGTAGAAGTTACCTGGACGTCGCCTGCGTTAGGAACCTTAAGATTTTGCTCTGAGCTAAGGAAATCGCGTAACGGCATTGTCAGGATTAGTTATTCTTCGTACCTTGTGAAATTATTGAATGTGTCATTTTCCTTTATACTCTCATTGACATAATGAGGCAAAGGCGCTGGAGAACTCGTGACGATGCTGCGTGTTGAATATTAATCTTGATTTGGGACTGATAATGGTGTGCTTAGTAATGCAAAGAGCGTCCCCTGATGGCGGGCTGCTGCAGGGAAGAGCGGGGCGAGCAGGCAAACGACCAGACGGCAGGAAGACAGACACGCTGACAGACAGATAGATACACAGGCAAATAGGAAGACAGGCAGGTCCCTAGACAGATGAATAGGCAGACAGGAAGACAGAAAGACTGACAGACAGATAGACAGACGGGGTGACAAAAAAATAAATGCTAACAAAAATATATGTGGCCAAACAGAAAGACAGATTAACAAACTGAAAATATACAAACAGACAGATAAACAAACAGGACGGCAAACAGACAAACAGGCGGAAAACACTTTAAATGAAAGAATCTAGCATACCGATAGACACCCAACCTTGAAGACAAACAGGTTGGCAGATAGATAGATAGACAGGCAGACAGGGAGACAGTAAGGCATGGTCGACAGATGGACAAACAGGTAGCGATAGATAGATAGACAGACAGACAGACAGAAGGGCAGGCCAGCAGGTAAAGGTATGCCGGTAGGGGAGGGAGAGGAGGGACACACCACACCGGTCTTGACACCCTCAGTTGTTGTTACGAGCGCTGGCCCCGATAGTAATGGCTCGCTGCATAAGTGGTGGCGGCAACGCTAGGCCATTACTCTTTCAGTGGACGCCCGAACACTCGCTGCCCCGGGCCAAACAACGCTAGATTAGTGGGACTCGTAGTTTAGCTTAAATTTGTTGAAGGTCGAGATGCGAATAAAAAAAGGAGACGTTAACAAGGTCTGGAGTTGTTCTATGCATGTTTTAAAGTGTTCATTATCAAGATTGTGTTTAGTATCAATAAAACACTCGTTAGTATTCCAAGTCCGAATTTAAGAACAATCACTAGGTTTGTTCTCTTGTTTGTTTCAACCCAACTAAATATTATGGTATACGTCTGATAAAAAAACATATACTTGATAATATTTTTTCTCTCTTATAAGGAAAATCGTAAATATACTTTGACAAAAAAAATAGCATACATCCTCGCTACATAACTTTTTGTATCTTTTTTTTGTGAGTGAAGTTGCAACTGCTCTTAGGACATGCTGTTGCGAAACTTGTGTGTGTGTGTGTGTGTGTGTGTGTGTGTGTGTGTGTGTGTGTGTGTGTGAGGCGTTAATTTAATGAACAACAATCGACCTTTAGTGAGACAGATGATAATTAGGCAAGACAGGATTGTCCTCCACGTCCTTAACCCCCCCGTTCTCCACCTCCCCAGCACCCCCAACTCTCCCCTCCCTTCAGCTCCTCCTCTCTTCCAACTGTCTTAAAATCCTTTGATGGAATATAAAATCAAAATCCTTCTCTTCTTGCCTTGCCTCTCCAGCCCCCTCATCCTCTCATGTATACATCACTACGCGTCCAGTCATCTCTAAACTCTCCCATTCCCTCATCCTCGCATCCCTCCATCCGTTTATCCTGCATCCTTCATCTCCACGTCGAATTAACTTATTGCGCGTCGTGTTGCGCAGTAGCAGAAGAGAGGGCACAGAGAGGGAGGAGGGAGAGGAGGGAGCCCTTACATCAAGCCTGGATCCGCTGCTCTGAGGCGGAGAATGAGTCAGTTATTGTGTAGACTTTTGTCGTTTTGCTTTAGTATACATCATTTGTTAGTGCACGTTGGCTACGCTGTACGGTCATTCCCCCAAACACGCTGCATATCCACTCCTGCCAGTTTCGCCAAAAATCATACTCCTAAACTATATAGTAATTAAGGAGCTAATCTGTCAAATGTTTCAACTAAATTATTGTAGCATCCAAGTAATGCGTTCTATGTTGCTCATATACGAAATTAGAGCTGTATTCTGTAGAAAAATAGATAGATAGATAGATTGAAATACATTGATGGAGATGATAAGTACATGGATATTCAGATTGGTGGATAGATAACCTGGTCAAGGAGAAAACTTTAGATATATCAGGTCCGACCTCCGTTTGTGCCGCAGCCTTGGGGACGATGGCGGGGTTTATAGCTACAGAATCTTTTGCTATTTTAAACTCGCATAATTATTTACGTCCTTCGGCTCCGTTACCGCAGACGGTCTAAACATTTTGTTCACGGGAATGGCGGGAAAAAATGAAAAAATGCTTCTCTGACAGTTTGCCGCAAACATGATTCTTACTTATTATTATTTTATTATTATTATTGCTATTAATATCATTATAATTATTATTTTATCATTATTCATATTATGATTATTGTCATATATATATATATATATATATATATATATATATATATATATATATATATATATATATATATATATATATATATATATATATATATATATATATATATATATATATATATATATATATATATATATATATATATATATATATATATATATATATATATATATATATATATATATATATATATATATATATATATATATATATATATATATATATATATATATATATATATATATATATATATATATATATATATATATATATATATATATATATATATATATATATATATATATATATATATAAATATATATATATATATATATATATATATATATATATATATATATATATATATGTATATATATGTCCATACTATATTTTGTCTCTCATCCTGACTCCCCTTGAAGGGATCTGCTGGCCGGGTAATATATTTTGGTACAGACTGTGATAGTCGGCGCCGGGGGGTCGGAAGGAGTGGCCTCGGTGGATACCAAGGACGAGTTGGCTTCGGGGGATACTGCTCCCCCTCTCCTCTCTCTCTTTCTCTCCCTCTCCCTCCTTCTCTCTTCTCGCATTGCTGTCTCAGAGGCGTCTGTGGACGGGTCTGTCGTGCCGGCCGCTCCTCCTCCAGCACCATTACTGAACCCCAAACCATTTGGTGTTTGAATTTGTTCTTTCTTTAGTCGCTATCTAACCGTCAATATGAATGGGACGACTACGGCCGTTAACGGAGCCCCGGACAGGGCCCACCTCCACCATGAGAAGGTAGGTCCTTAACACTAATGCGTACCCTAGCGTGGAAGCTTGCTCCTACGACGCAGTATTTACCGAACGACACAATGGCTGCTGTCATCAACCCTACGACCCAAAAGGGTATAATCCGGATGATGAACGTTACTGATATGGGGAAAACTCTTTTAGGCGCTGGCTCTCAGTTGTGAGGTGTGATAAATTGATAATGCACAAGAATTCCTTTCCAGACGGTCATGCCTCGAGTACGGAAAGCCTTGACCTGGCAGGCTCTTGCCGCATCCGCTGTGTTTCATGAAAGTTTAGTCCTTTACTAGGGCTAGTTATTATTCCATCCCTCGTTCCTGCCGGGGGGCATACTTTTAAAGGAACTTTTAACAAGAGGTTGCCGGCGCAGGGCTTCCTGGGTACACACCTCCGTGCCCGGCCAATCACCGGCTGAGGCGGAGGTTGTCGGGGACGCTATGCCTTATACACGCCTCTTGTTGCTTGGGATTTTGATACAAATCCTGAAGGGGCACGCTGCTATTCATTTACCTCATAATTACATGCGCTGGCTTTTAGTTGCTATGTTGTTATTTGATTATGGTCGTCATTATCTGTTAGATATGCCTGTGTAGCGACTCACATGTATTGCCCAAAATCTGGTGGTCTGACCACGCGCTGGACCTGCTATCGCAACCGAGTAGTCTCCCGGAAGGAACTTGGTGTTGTTGCTGTGCGCAAGGCAGAGGTATGGGGGTGTTCGGGGGGCTGGGGGTGCGGGGCTGGGAGACGGGGGAGGGATATCTCCAGGCAGGGAAGAGGGTATACATACGACCAGGCTCACCTGCCGTGCCTAAAACACCACCATTGTCGGACCCATGTATAGAATCAGGGACGGGCTCCTGCCCCCTTGAGTCACCTTAATACCAAGACATATGAAATAGATAAATAAATAAATATATATATATATATATATATATATATATCTATATATATATATATATATATATATATATATATATATATACACACACACACACACACACATACACACACACACACACACACACACACACACACACACACACACACACACACACACACACACACACACACACACTTTTCGAAGGTGAACATTCATTGTGACACCTTTCCGTGATCACTCGACTCGTTCTACGCTCTGGTATTTCACTTGGCTTGAGCTGTGACTAAAGACAGGATCAATGAATAGCTTGTGAGGACCTACCATTGAGAGAGAGAGAGAGAGAGAGAGAGAGAGAGAGAGAGAGAGAGAGAGAGAGAGAGAGAGAGAGAGAGAGAGAGAGAGAGAGAGAGAGAGAGAGAGAGAGAGAGAGATATGTGGAACCCTGAGGGACTTTCTTGGGATACAGCGCAGCGTCAGAAGTTCTTCTGATAAGAAAGTAGCAGGCCATTGCTTATGAACGATTTTTTTTCTCAAAACTCAGATGGAATTCATTTTCCAAATATACACCAAAAACCAGGCCGTCTACTATGCCCATGCTGATATCTCACCCGCCCACCCCAGGGAACTGGAAGCTCGCACCAGCGAGGAGGGTCGACGCAATGTGATGCCGCGCCATCGCAAGCTTTTTTTTCCACGCTGGGCGTCACGGCCCTGGGGCAACACCTGTCCTGCTGTCAAGGGGTTGGGATCGTCAGGCTCCTTAACTCAGCTCATTTCAGTATCTAAAAGTGGCATAGAGTCTGACACTACCATTGCTGGATCCCGTATAATATCGTACTTTAGTTGATGCGCAACAAATCTTGTTTTTTAAGAATATTATAAAGATACGAAGCATTACAGGTCGCGCCAGTAATGAACTTTTCAATGTATATTTTCTTGACGCTCCTCAGTCACCCAAACAATGGTAGTTCCTTAGGCCAAGGGAAACACTGCGGAAAGTGTGACCTGAATCTTAAAACTCACACTTTAAAAGTGCACCTTGTCGCCATAGTAGACTGTGTTATCTTTGTCTCTGGCTCAGCGGCACTTGGACTGAGACAAAAACAGATCCCAGGGGCTTCCCCTCACCTGTGGGAGGGAGAGCCATGAGAGTGGTCGACAGCAACAATGACGCGACGGGTTGTAGTAGTAGTAGTAGTAGCAGTCGTAGTAGGAGTAGTAGCAGTAGTAGTAGCAGTATTAGTAGTAGTAGTAGTACCAGTAGTAGTAGTAGTAGCAGTAGTAGTAGTAGTAGTAGTAGTAGTAGTAGTAATTATAGTAGTAATAATAATAATAATAATAATAATAATAATAATAATAATAATAATAGGAATATTATTATTTTTATTATTATTATTATTATTATTATTATTATTATTATTATTATTATTATTATTATTATTATTACTATGATAATAAGAATAATAAAAAAATAAGAATAACGAGAACGTTAAGAATAATAATAAGAAGAAGAAGAAGAATTCTAATAATAATAATAATAATAATAATAATAATAATAATAATAATAATAATAATAATAATAATGATAATTTCACCCAGTGATATATGTAAGAAAACAGGAAAATACTAGTGTAGGAAGCACAGCATATACTACTAATGACTATTAATACAAGACGATTAATTCATGCGTGTGCACAGCACACTCCCGCACAATCTATACAAACAGAAGGCCCACCCACTCCCGCCGAAGAGATGCACACACACAGGCAGAGCTCCGCCTGACGGAGGTGATGAGGGTGCTAGCAGATTGGTCTTCCATCCTGTCTTCATGCTGTATATGGCGTGGCGGTGCTCGTTATGAAAAATCCTAAGACGGTTCAGGGAGGCAGCCCTGTGCCGTGACAACAGCAAGTTGCAGTAGAGAGAGCAGCTGTGGCTCTTGAATAACTCCATTTCGCTTCTTGACTGCAGGAGAACCTCCTAACCAATGGCTGTGGGTTTGGTTGTTTGCTCCTTAATGTCATCATCATGAGTCATGTCCTAGTTGATGACAAGTATGTGAATTCATCCTCAAATGTAAGCGCACACCCACTGAGCCGTGATGACGTCAGGTAGTTCACTCAGTGTGCCGATAGTTACCATGCTTATAATATAGCTGTGTTATTGACAATATCGTGCTTGGCAGCATACACCTCACACGTGGGCCAAGCAATAGTAATGCATCACGGCAGCCACTAACGGGCTGTGGTCGCCCAAGACACCCCTCAAGAAAGCCTACCCCAGCTACAGGCAACACCTAAAAAAAAAAAAAAACACTAATGAAGTCCTGCAGGGCCTTCACTGTGGGTGCCAGCAGTACCATGTCATCAGCATATCTCAGCGACTTGTTGCGCTTAACATGTGACTGGCAGCCAGTACCCGTGTCACGAAAGACGACACTGAGATCACCTTTGGAGACATTGTACAGGGAGGGAGGCAAGATCCGCTCTGGGAAAAAAGCATTGAATGACTTTAATGGCCGCGAAGTGGCAGCCTCGCATTTTACTGTAAATTCCTGAGTTGTGTAGTACTTGGACGATCACATGGCGGTGAAAGTGATGCTGGAAGGGTGGAGTGTTGCGTGCCAGGGTGTCGCGATGAAGAGAGTTGGAAGAGAGTGATGAAAGTTGGTGATACCAAGAGGGACGGTTTCAAAATGTGTTTGGAACATGCGTGGCAACAGGGCTCCAGAATGCCATGAAGCGGCGGCGGCAGAGACCGTAACACCAGTAAAAGCCTCGCCCAGTGAAAGCCTCGCACGGCGGCTGAGAAATATTTTTGAGCCCCACCCTTCTCCCCCCCCTCCCGCCACTCACATTACATCAGCCGGCAGCGGCCCACCCTCTCGCCTGCTTGTTTATGTTTACTAGAACAGTATTTTCTCTGACATTGTTTATATCAGTAAAATAGTATAATATATATATATAAATATATATATATATATATATAAATATATATATAGAAATATATAATATATATATATATATATATATAATTTAAATTATTTAGAGTATCATATTTATTGAACGTCGGGCTTCGTCAAGGCAAAAGGTAAGAGTGGGTGCAGTAATATGTACCTAACAAGTAGAGGAAGCAACAACCAACAACAACAAACACGGACGTATCAAACATATCTTTTAGGGTTGATCGCTCCCTCTCCCCCGCCCCCCGCTCTCCGCCCCCCGCCCCCCGCTCTCCGCCCCCCGCCGCAGGCCAATCAGTGAAACCTGTCGGCAGGGAGGTCCGGCGTGCCACAGGAGACAAACTACCTAGGGAAAAGGTAGTAATTTCCGTGTGCTGGCGTGTAAGTAGAAATACATATGGTGAGGAAGATTAGTACATGGACGGCTATAAGCGAGTCCGACAAATTGTTCTATTTAAAGGTAATGCTTGGATATCATGAATATGTGGATCTAGATTTTCAAGGTCAGGAAACCATCCAGGCTTAAGGTGTACCGCCTTCCCCCTCCCCCCACACACTGGATTCCAAACATTCGTCTTGTGTGACTGGCTGGCGGCTCGACGCTTACTCCCATGTCTACGTTTCCCTTCTGTCCTTCTTGTTGATAACACGCCCCTCAGATTTTACGTCCAGCACCTCATGATCGCGAGTACATAATGACAAAGGAGTGACGACACACCAGTAATGAAAAGCAACCTGTCCCCACAAACAGACCAGTGGCAAACACAAAGCTGATAACTACTCTCAGTGAAGTTCATGAATTCATCGAAATACTGTTACGAGACACTTAACCGGAAAGATCTTGTCATTAAGTCTTTCACCACGGAAACAGGTGTCGCTGTCGCTTCTAAACAAAAACATGATGAACAGCCTTTTCCTATGTTTTCTTCTTTTGCTTTGGAATTCTCGGATGCTGTAACACGAAAAGCCCCAGGCAGGTTTTTGTGACGCCGCCGTTACGCCACACGGGCAGCGTGGCGATAGTAGCATCCGCAGTGACGTTCGCCAAAGGTGTGATAAGGCCATGACCAATACACACCCTTATCGGTTCCTGTCACACGGACACTAAGAGAATAATGATGTATGCTAGAGGCAAGGAGACCTGCATTACGTCTGCCAAGGAGGAAAAGTAGCAGGAAAGATGACGCAAGAATTTCAGAGTATTGGTGGAGCGTTCGTCAAGGGCAAGTCGATTCTGACGAAACTCTCAGCGACCACCACACAAAAGACGCCACTTCGGAACTTTCTTTTCATGTATATACCTTTTTTTTTCCTTAACTTGTTCACATAAAAAGCAATAGGGACAGTCTACCGTCTACCATCATAGTTTCGCCCGTTTCTCCGTATGTCATTATTCGTCGCGTCATTGCTGAGTGACTGGCATAACATCACTCTGTAATTGGGTCGAGCACGAGCGAGGTCGCGCGCCTGAACTCCTATATAAGGCAGCTCGCCTGCTTTTCCTGTCAGTCTTCTGCACCTGTGGTTTGGAGAGCAGACGCGCTAGGAACGGAATATACTGTTATATTAAGCTAATTGCTGGTAAGTTACCTCCTTTGACATCCAATAACGAGTCAAGCTAAATCTCTTTTTATCTAAAATTGTTACAAAAATGAATTTGAAAGAAAATAATTGTAATTACGTTAAACTAGAAGACAACAGGTAAATTATATTTCCCTATGTATTATACTTACCTGTTAATATATTTACCTTATTTTTTTGGCTACTTATGGGTTTATTTACTTACCTGCTTATCTATTTCTTATATATTTTTGTTCATGTTAACTTGCTTGCTTTCTATTCAATTTTAGCATATACAATTTGCTATTTATTTACATTGATATTTTTCATCAGCTCCTACATTTTCCACCAGTATTTCATTTATTTATTTGTTAGATTCGTTACTTGACTCCCCTTTATTACACCCCTAAAGGTAAACAGACTCCACAGAACACGTGCACTGCCGGTACACCTGCCAGAAGGATGCCCCTTTGCACGTTACTACCAATAAGAGATATACTGAAGAAGATAGACTGGCGTAGCTTAAACGCTAACAACCCTCGACAAACTAACTCATGAAATTATACAAAAAAAAATCAAACAATAAAGTTTCAATGAATACGTATAGCCATGTACTCAAGAAGCTTTGGGCGTAATACCGTGACTTTTAAAACTTTCCGCAATTG
The DNA here is from genome assembly GCF_024679095.1 of Eriocheir sinensis. NCBI lineage: Eukaryota > Metazoa > Arthropoda > Malacostraca > Decapoda > Varunidae > Eriocheir > Eriocheir sinensis. The sequence continues at coordinate 4,651,871 of NC_066548.1, forward strand.
ACCCTCTTTCGGCCACCTCTTCGGATTCTTTACAGGAGCAGCGAGTAGCGGGCTTTTTTTTATTATTGTTTCCTTTTTTTGTGCCCTTGTGCTGTCTCCTTTGCTTAAAAAAAAAAAAACGTAGAGCGCTGTCGTATGTGAATGTAACGTAAGCCTTCATTAATCAAGTTTCAAATGAACCCACTACCCATTTTCTTTTTATGTTTACAGTGCTGCTCGGAGAATATGGTCTGCAAAACTCCTTTATTTATTATTTGTTTCCTAATCATATTTCTATAGTTGTATAATATCAGTCACATTTTAAGCCTGAAAAGACTCATTACTCACTTAATATACTACAGGTCGTCCCTTTTTTTTGGCCCCATTCACTACAGCAACGTAAATCAACTAAGTTTTAATTAATGACAACCTTCATGCCCCTCATCAAATCCCTCGAGCCTCTAAGAATTGGCCTCATTTTTATTGCCCCTTCTCCCTTCCATCGCTGTCTCGCCTAATGGGTACTACGTATTTAAATATGATAACTATTTTGTTTCCTCATCCCTCAGTGTCCCATTCCTCACGGCTATGGTTAGGAAAGAATGCGCTTACATATAAAAATACACATTACTCCATTCCTTAGTCCTGCAGATAAAATACCCAACGAATAAGAATCAGTTTAATTGTATGTCGCCCCTGCTTCCTTGTGGCTATAATAAGACTGATTTATCTTCAGTTTTATGGCATGTTTCGCTGCGTCCTCATTTATCATGCCGATCACGAACAGCTCATCATTTTTCAGTACAACCTCCACCGTGTCTTAATGGTCGGTTTCATAAGACACTTTGGTTTCTCACATCAACTGTTTCCAAAGGTCAAAGAGGGAATCAATCGGGTTCTAATGAGTGGGTCTTTAGGTTCACGGTACAGAAGAAGGGTCAGACTACCACCAGGGTCATAAAACTACTTCTGGAAATGCCCCAAACTCCTAGGAAAGCCTTGTCAAATAGGTGAACTTTGGGGACGAAATGTTTAGTAATATGGCCCTTAATGTTTCGTCTCTCACCCATCCACAGCATCCAATACTCATGGAGGGGGGACAGTACATCGTGGAGGGCGAAGAGGAGGCCCAGAGCACCACCGTCATCTTCTCAATGTCTGAGGAGGTCGGGGCCCTCGCCAACGCCCTCAAGACGTTCGAGGTTCGTCCCCATGAAATATATCGTGCAAGGCCTTCATGCACACTCTTGTTATAACAGCTGTGTCATCCATGTCTTTATAGTGAAAACTAATGATTTTGATGTGAATAATTCCTTGGAAATACAGTAATGAAGTGACTGAGAGAGAAAAAATAAAATGTACGCATCCTCTTTCCTTTCTCCAGTTAATGAACGTGAACCTGAAACACATCGAGTCCCGGCCCTCGAGACGTGAGGCCAAGTACGAGTTCATGGTGGAGTGTGACCCCAACAAGGGTGACCTCCAGGCCGCCATCGAGCAGCTCAAGAACAAGACCTCCTACCTGCAGGTCATCTCCAGGAACCACGACGAGAAAGGTAGCCTACACGTCATGGTATTTTTGTACATTATCTTCTGTTGTATTGGGCAAATCAGCATTCAAAAATTACTCTTTCTTTATCTTCAACTTCACCTCTTCTCTTATTCTTTATCTTCGCATTTAAAGCTGAACCTTGTAAAAAAATATATATCCGTGCAGGTTTTATATTATTTCTTGTTAATGATTCAATTTCCTTACTCCCCTATTTCTCTTCTTTTTTCTACTTCTTCTCCCTCCTTTTCCTCCTCTTCCTCCTCCTGCAGACTCTGTCCCGTGGTTCCCTAGAAAGATCGCAGACTTGGATCGCTTCGCCAACCAGATCCTGTCCTACGGCTCCGAGCTGGACGCCGACCACCCGGGCTTCACCGACCCCGTCTACCGCGCCCGCAGGAAGTACTTCGCCGACATCGCCTACCACTACAAGCAGTAAGTCGAGCTTCAGGTCTTGGGGAGGATAGAAAAGTTGGAATGTCACTCTCACTCTTGCATTCTTAACGCTACTACTACTACTACTACTACTACTACTACTGCTACTACCAAAGATGTTAATGAAGCCCAAAATTTTTCAACTCGAACATCTCATACGAATATCTCAATACGTTTTCCCAGCAGCCATGGAATGTGAATATAATCGTTTCTTCTTTCCCCAGCAACCAGAAGATCCCGCGGGTGGAGTACACCGAGGAGGAGACCGCCACGTGGGGCACCGTGTTCCGTAACCTCAGGCGGCTGTACAAGACCCACGCCTGCAAGGAGCACAACAACGTCTTCCCGCTGCTCATCGAAAATTGCGGCTACCGGGAGGACAACATTCCCCAGCTGCAGGACGTCTCCGACTTCCTCAAAGGTAGGCGGTGGTCTCCATTGCAGTTTTGTCTCCTTATCCTTATTTTATCTCCTTATCAAGTCTCCTCTCCTCTTTCTTCTTGTGTATGAAATGTATTTTTCTAATTCATTTATATCTCTTTTCATATCTCTTGGTACTTCTTTCTTGCGGAGGTAACAATGGAGTCACATATATATGCTCTTATACCAAATTATTGCAATCCATCTCAACATGTCACACACGCCTTGACAGACTGCACTGGCTTCACTCTCCGCCCCGTGGCTGGTCTGCTGTCCTCGAGGGACTTCCTGGCCGGCCTGGCGTTCCGCGTCTTCCACTCGACGCAGTACATCCGCCACAGCAGCAAGCCGCTCTACACCCCCGAGCCCGACATCTGCCACGAGCTCCTGGGCCACGCGCCGCTCTTAGCGAACCCGTCCTTCGCACAGTTCTCGCAAGAAATTGGGTTGGCGTCTCTTGGTGCCCCTGATGAGTTCATTGAAAAGCTGGCCACGGTAAGTTGAAGAAAGGACGATTTTACTGAAAAACAGTGTTATTAGTTTGTGTGATGGTTATGCCGTGGATTTTGATGGCATATATGATCTAATGATATTTTCGATACTTCACCATTGTATCAACATAGAGCAATCATTATTACATTAGCCATGAACCTTTGGAATTAGGCAGCTCCAAGTAACTTACATGTCTTGCATCGCCCCCACAGTGTTACTGGTTCACGGTGGAGTACGGAATCTGTCGCCAAAACGGAGAGCTGAAGGCTTACGGCGCCGGACTGCTGTCGTCCTTCGGGGAGCTGGAGTACTGCCTCACTGACAAGCCAGAGATACGGCCCTTCGAGCCGCTCAAGACCTCCCTGCAGAAGTACCCCATCACTGAGTACCAGCCCGTCTACTACGTCTCCGAGAGCTTCGAGGACGCCAAGGAAAAACTGATGTGAGCACAGACTGCTGACTTACTGTATTGTTTCCATTGCTTATGAGATTGTTTAAACATAGTCGCAGTAGTAAACTGAAACTGCAGGTCCTTCATTACTTTAAAAAAATCCTGTTTCAAAAATGACATGTGATATTTATACCTACAAAGTCACTTTTTTTGTTTCTCCTCCTTTAGATCGCTAGCTGCCTCTACCCATGAGTGTGTCTAAGTCTAATTACTATGTTATTCGTTCTCTTTCAACAGCCAATTCGCAGCCACCATCCCGCGGCCCTTCTCCGTGCGCTACAACCCCTACACACAGTCGGTGGAGATCCTCAACTCGAAGCCGCAGATCCAGTCGCTGGTGCGGGAGATCAACTGCCACATGCAGGTGCTGACAGACGCCCTGGTGAAGCTGACCTAAAAGGGCGAGGGACGGGACCCGCCAAGCCCCGCAGCTGTGATAGGCTGTCGTCCATACCCTGGCATGCACTCGCGGGTACTGAAGGGCATTTAGCTTCCTCCCTCGCTCTTTTTCTCTCTCGTTCCGTTCCGAGTAGTTGTTATGGTAATGTTCGTTGTAGAGGTTGATGTATGTATCCTACATGTAGTGTGTACTTTGTTTGATTCGCAGTAGTTGTTGATGTATGTGGATTAGCTGTAGTGTCCACTGTTTGCTTTTATTTGTTTGTTTGTTGAGGTCAAATACTGACGATGCCTCAAGCTCGGCAAGGCCTGATGAAACAGCCAAGTGACGGTAAAGTATTATTAGGTCAGAGGCCCGTTGATATAGATTTGTTTTCATTGTAAGTATAGCCATTCAACCCGGCGTAAGTTACTCCGTGGAGACTCAAGTGCAATTTTACAGACTAAGATAAGCTTCGTAATCTTCAGAGTTCAAAAGTGACGTGTTATTTGGGTGAGCAGTAGAATGTAAGACTAATACACGGACAGTACGCGCAATGCTCCTCTAATGTTCTCATGAATGGAATGTCAGTCATATAAGCACATAAAATGATATAGGGTTAAGGTAGAGTTAATTTTACGTGTCGACAGTGACCGGTATGTGTCCCGTCGTTACTGCAAGCAATGACAAGACTCTCCCCAGACTGAGCTTTTTATCAACCTTTGTACTTTCCTCCTGTATCCTAAAGCTCGTGTTCTTAAGCAAATCGACACCTCAGTTCGCCTCTATGAAAAGACTCCCGTAGAAGTTGTTGGTGTTTTCATGGACTGTCATGTGATCCTAGTGAAAATTTTGCACGACTACTGCGACCTAAGAACTCCTCAACCTGCACCCCCCTCACACACACACACAAGCACACACAAGCAAACACACGCCACCATGAGCTGAAAAATCACCCATGGAAACACGGTTAACCTGGTATCTGCTGGGATCATGTTTCATTAAGGCCCCTCTTAGCGAGAAAATGAGAAAAAAATCATTACTCACGCAAACCATTTCATAATAATTATATATCAACGCATTTGTGATCAGTTTATGCAACATCTATTTTTTGGGGGGGTTATTTCATGACAAAAATTTAGCCCGTCGCTGGTACACGGTAAAGCCACAAATTTGGCCCGTCGCTGCTACCCGGTTAATCTTCTCTGTGGCCTTGGAAAGCAGTCGTAATGGGGTATCGATACGTTTAAGAACATGGACTTAAGCCTCTTCTTCACCTTCCCTTCCAGCACCGAACACAGGTCCACAAAATGAACTAAGGTTGTAAATAAAACAGTGTGTACGATTAAAAATTTTACATAACAAATATCATTCATTAACTTACGCATACTTGTTACTCTGCGGTGGATGAGTGAGAGGACAACAGTTTGCAAAGGCGAACAGAGTGGATGAGGAAGAACAGATGGAGAATAGGTCTTGTCTACCCTCTTGCTTCATGCGGCAGAATTCAAAATACATTAAATACACGAGAAAAAAAAATATATCAAACCGCCGTGTGAAGCAATTAGTAGACGACAGACCGTAATGAACCATCCTCCTTCAGCGAACAAGCTAGGAGGAACAGGTAAGGAGAGACATCTATAAATAAAGAGCACATTGATGTTACGTAACCCATTTTAAGTCAATCACCGCTAAAAATCTCCCTGATCGTATTCCCGCTGGTACGAGGGTCGGGGTGGGGGCTGTTGGTACTGGTCCTCGGCGGGGTAGGCTTGGTTAGGGCCGTAGGGCTGGTCGGGCTTAGGTGAGGGCACGATGTAGAGGTCCTCGTTCACCTGCGGGAGAGAAGGATTGAGTCACTCGTCGACTTGGGAAGGTGTGAAAGGAAGGAGGATTTGTGTCTGTGCAGCTGTAGGGGTAATGGTAAGTATGTAGTGGTAATGGTAGTATGATTATTGTATGGTAGTAATAGTGGTGGTAGTTGTGGTAGTAATGGTAGTTATTGTTATTTTATTGTTGTTGTTATTGTTGTATATATACCTTTGTTTATCTTCCTCAAACTCCTGAACTTAAATTATTCTTTTGCACTCTGATATCCATGAACCGCCTGATCATGTTCCGTCATCCTCCTTCTCTTACTAAAAGCGATCCCTCCCTCCTCCCAAAGCCACATCCCTCCCTCCTCCCAAAGCCACATCCCTCCCTCCTCCCAAAGCCACATCCCTCTCTCCTCCCAAAGCTACATCCCTCCCTCCTCCCATAGCCACATCCCTCCCTCCTCCCAAAGCCACATCCCTCTCTCCTCCCAAAGCTACATCCCTCCCTCCTCCCATAGCCACATCCCTCCCTCCTCCCAAAGCCACATCCCTCCCTCCTCCCTTATCCGCATCCCTCCCTGCTGCTTCATCCACATAGTTTTCCTTAATTCACTCCATGTTACCTTTGAAGTTTATCCTGCAGTCCTTCCCTCTTTCTATTTTCTTCATCTCTATCAATCTCCCATTTTTTTCTTACATTTATATCCCTATTCTCCTGTTTCTTCTCTCTAGTTTATCATGCTTTCTATTTCCATCTTGCTTTGCTTTATTTATGTTCATGTCCCTGTTTGGTCTACTTTTTTCTTGCTTCTTATTCAGATATACCTACTTTAATTTATTCCCCATGGCTGTCCAGTTTCAGAATCTTAGTTATTTTTTTCATTCCTTCAACTTTTTTATGACCCTCCTGATGTGGTTTGTTTTGCCATGCTTATCCATATCCAGCCACATTTCCTTTTTCTCCCTCCTGCATTTTATCTAACATCATCGTTCCATGGTTCCTTCTTTCCTTCGGCTCACACGCCCACTCCCTCACTTCCTCTCCTGCCCCATACTCGGCCCGGCCTCACCCTGGCTTGCTGGCTGAGGCGATCCATGTCACAGCTCACGTTGAACCACCACTCGCACACACGGTTGTCCTGGTTGTAGATGGTCCCGTTGGGGCAGAGGAAAGACTCCTTCAGGCCGTCAGTCTTGCAGTAGTGCCACACCTGTGAGAAGGAAAGTTTTGTTGTTGCGGATGTTGTCATTGTTGTTTGGTGCATTACGGATTTGCCCCAAAAGGAGGAGAACGGTGCATGCTGTAACGACCCCCCCTGCTAGTTTGTTCATTGTAAAAGAGCCCATTCAGTGCATCCTTGTGTTAACGGGAAACGCGAATGATCCCACGAGCTGGATCACCACTTCCTCCATTATTCTGTGTGATGGACTTAGATTTTGAATGCTATTAGTTTCATGTTTTATAAATCATCAAGTATCATTTTAGTTTTATGACAAAGTGATGAGCAAGTGAAGATAACTGAGCTCAATTTCAACATTAAAAGGTCATTTTATTCACATGAGAATTTTGTGTGCTTAGAAACTATTCTTTAAGAAAAATGAGCTAATAAGTTTCGAATATGGTTTATATGATAACATATAGAATAGTTTAAGATATCATAGAACTGAATATGGTGTTGGGTAATTCCTCCCCACGTGAATCTCGAGGCACAGAAAACTTTGACAAAACAACAGGTGAATGAGTCTGCTGTAAGAGCACAGAGGCCAGCAAACACCTGCCGCTGCCACGCACCTGGCACTGCGCCTCCCCGTCAGCGTAGAAGCCAGGCAGTTTTTCGCTGCAGGAGAAGCTGGTGCTGGGGACGATGGCGAATATTGGGTAGTCCTTGCCGGGCTCACCTGAAAACACCGCGCACAACACGTGAGAAAACAGCTCGGGCAGCCATCAGCCACGGAATGCAACTCGGCACAGTCCTTGCCGGATTGCTTTGTAAAACCACGCAGTGATGATTTTGAAAATTTAAGGCAACCCTTTTTTCTTTGCGAAGCAACATGTTGTGGACTTTTTTTCTCTTAACGCTAAACATGTGGTGTGTCTCCAGCAAAGAAAAAAATGTAAAATCAGTCAGTTAGCCGTGCATAAAAACAATAGGCTTGTAGTTGTCCGTAAAATATGTTATTTAAGCAGTTGTGGGTAAACATAGTTCCCCTCGAATGGTTACCAGTTTCTCTACGAACTATATGGAGGACTTAGCTCGCTCACACGCGTACAACAGCGGCTCCTCGCGCGTTTTATTTTGGAATGAGTCTTGCATAATTATATTTCATTACCAATGTAAATATACGTATTCACGTGTATTTTTCTAAACAGATCTAATGAGTTTTCGACTACTAGTATTTATACCTGCTTCCCATTAGTACTGAAAGGACTATCTGATGGAACATGAGAGCGACAGGTTCATGCCCATACTAAAGAAAGACTGATTAATAAATAATTATCTATTATAGAGTGAAATAAGATCACTAATGAATAACCAGCAAAGGAAACTCATTATATCAATAGAGGCAATAAGATAAATAATAAATAACTCATCTTGTAAGGACAGATAGATCATCGCAGAGTACTCACCAGATTTAAAGAAAAAATTAAGGGCGGTAAGTTCAATAATCGAGTTAATAGATAAATCCCAATAACATGAATATCAGAACCTATATAATGACTTGGATTCAGACTTCAGCAACCGACTCAATAGATGAAAAATCCAATAACAGTGTACCAGAAGAAGGACGGCCCTGGCGAGACCTCCAACGCCTCACCTGGGATAGTGTTGCCGTGCTCCTCGTAGTCCTCGTCCACCTCGTCGTCGGGGTATTTCTGGTACTTGGGCGGCTGGGGGCGGTACTGGTCTGCCTTAGGCGCCGGAATCGGGTACCTGGGCGACAGAGGAAGAGTCCGCGTTGAGCAAGTTTCGGTATTTACTTTGTCGTGCGTTATAGCGTACCAAGAAAGTACAGGGGATCGTGCGTTATAGCGTACCAAGAAAGTACAGGGGATTGAAAATAAATGCTGCCCGAATAGAAAAGGTTGCCATAATGAAGATGATCAGGGTCTCGGTAATGTTTGTAGTAATTAAGTGATTAGACGACCATCAAATTTACGGAACCGGATCATTTTCCCTCTTTGCTATATCAAAAGCAGAGTAGGTTCACGATTACTCTTGACCCTTACTGCGACTAGACGGCTGAGATGATCACAGAATACCTTTAAAAGACGTTTTCAAGGATATTTAATAACAATTTAAGATATTTTCACTGCACTGGTTCCTAAAGTATCCAACGTCGTTCATAGTCAGCCAAATAGTCGACTTGGTGTGACTTAAAAGCAAAGATCGTAAAATGCTATAAAGCGGTAGTCCTTTCTCCGCACTAGGACCCCGAGGCACCTACCTTGGCTCATCCTGGTAGTACTGGGGCGGGTCCTGGTACAGGGGGTCGTAGGGGTCCTGCTGGGCTCGGGGCCACGCCAGGCACGCCCCCACCACGCCTGAGGGAGAGGGAAGATTGGTGCAAGCATGTTATTCCTCTAGTCACTTAGAGTGTGGTTGCCGCTTCGCACGCACCGTAATTTTACTTTAAAGACTACTGCTGAATAAGAACATAAAGCAAATGGCATATTTAAATTTGGAAAAAAAAAATCAGTCAAACTTACACGTCCAAATGAAGACCTTCATGACCATTTCTCTTGTTCTACCTGGAAAGGAGATAATCAAAATGAACAAACAGCATAACGGTACAACACAAGCGTTCAAAAGCACAATGTTCTCCCCGACCAGAACAACCGAAGCTTTCCGTCCAGCGAGGAACAATTTTGTAGATAATTTCTCTTTCAAGTCACGATTCACTGTTTGACCACGATAAACACTTTTGGGTCACAGCTTCACAAATATTTAACAACATTTCGGACGATTGGAGACACAGGCTTCGATATTTTCAGGCGGCTTCCAAATAGGTCGTGAGCATCGTACCATATATACCGAGTCACAGAAAGAAAAGTATGACAAATCCCGCTCTAGATCACTGCGAGAAAGTTTAAAGATGGCTTGATGTTTATATATATGGTGTACAGACCCTACTGCTTGTCTCGTCCGGAACTACTGATGGTGGTAGCGGAGCGAACTGCTGACGGCGGCGGCGGTGCTGGAACACTGGCGGGGATGTGGTGTCATATTGCTGTTCTTTCCGGCCAGACTTTCTACTCCTAACGAACGGCCGTCACCCATCTGGAGGCTCCATCGTGCGTGCGCCGCGTTGAGAGCCACCATATGTATACAACAGTTTTTGCTTCGTTAATGCATATGTCTTATAATTATGGGATTGTTTTTACGTCTGTGTGTGTGTGGGGGGGGGGGGGGTATGTTTAAAGGGGGTTAGTATCAGTTTTCATAGGTCTTTCGTTTTTTGTTTGTTTGTTTGTTTGTGTTAGTGATGAGGTACGATATTATAGTCACTACTTTGTTTTCAGGTACAGTATATTTGTCTACCATATATTCCGTGTGAAAACTAACCCTAATATGATTGGTATGGACTCCTTTCACAATGGCCTAAAAGAGTACATAGACGTGCCTCAAACCTGGTTATCTAGCACTATATTATTTTGCTTCAACAGTAGATAAATACTGTACAAAAAAAATCCACAGTAAAGGAAAAAGTTCAAGGGAGAAAATAGATAAAAACAAAACTCACGGTGAAAGGAAAGTGTAACGCGAAACACCCCGTGAAATTAATCTTTGCGGCGACAAGTTTTACCGTCACTGCAAAACAAGTTAGTTAGTTAGGAGGAAAGACTAATTGCAAGTATCTTCCTGAGTTGTGAGGAGAGATGATAAAAGAACGAGGAGGAGGAGGAGGGAGGGGAAGGAGGCGGCAAAATCACCACAAACTCGAAGAATGGAAGTCTGTTACGCTTTCTCCGCTTGACCACCTGCCGCGTAGTCTAGTATAATCTCTCTCTCTCTCTCTCTCTCTCTCTCTCTCTCTCTCTCTCTCTCTCTCTCTCTCTCTCTACTTGTTTTTCCACTTATTTTCATATGTTACTCATCCGCATAAAGCTACCTCGATCAAAATTTACGATGTGCATTTGTTATCATTATCAAAACACTTTCACTACATCATGCACACAGACAAAAGCAGCATGGGCAAGATAAGAGTCATATATCTCAGCCGCCACTATAAACAAAATTCGCGTGAGCCACAACCGAACAGGACCATCCCCGGAAACCCCTCAGAGAACCCACCGCAGCGCAATAGGCAGCACATAAAAGAAACTATGATACTGAGCTTGTTGCAAAAGTGAACGGCCAGTAAATTAGCGTCAGTCTGTAAATTGCCCAACCACAATGTAAATGACGCCAATTCACTGTGTGGTAAGGGAAAGGCGGAATAAGAGGATGAGATGAGTTTGGGAGAGGGAAATACTAGACCAGGAGGAAGAGAAAGAGAGGAAGGGTAGGAGAGAGAAACAATGAGAGTCTAATACACTGTGTGGTAAGAGAGAAGCTGAATAAGAGGATGAGATGAGTTTGGGAGAGGGAAATACTAGACCAGGAGGAAGAGGAAGTTTGGGAGAGGGGAAGAGTAGGTCAGAGAGAGAGGAAGAGAGAGAGGGTAGGAGAGAAACAAGGAAGTTCAACAGCAGGTAGGGAAGGAAACGAGGCGATGAAGGGAATATATTATTAGTTAACGGAAAGGAAGAATGAGGAAATGTAATGAAGAGCTCAGAGGGAGAGGAAGAGAGAGAGGGTAGGAGAGAAACAAGGAAGTTCAACAGCAGGTAGGGAAGGAAACGAGGCGATGAAGGGAAAAAATATCATTAGCTAACGGAAAGGAAGAAGGGCGATCCATACGTATAATAATGTGCTTGAGTGCGATATCAAGCATGATCTGTCACTTAAAGATCCTTTGAGCATGAAGACTTTTGCAACCCCACCAGCCATTGTTTTAAAAAGGAATAAATTGTGCCATAGAGAAATACGATGGTTGATGACAAATATATAGAATGCATAATAAATGGAACTACGACTTTAGTTAAATGTGAATGTGTCATGGTATTTGTTTCTCCGTATAGACCTGTATGAAAGGGTAGTAAGTTAAGAGTAACAAATAAAATGTACGCGCATTGTTAGTGAATGGGAAATGTAATGCGAGGGTTTTTTTATGACGCGATGGTAGAGGATTGATTGTCATGGACCTGTTGGCAGTGGTGAGTGTGTTGATGGGGATGACACGTGTGGTGATGCTGTGCCGTGGTGATGCTTTTTATCTGTGATGGTGATGGTGATGTAGTGGTGATGAAAACAGGCTGCGTAATGACAGGATTTAGAGACTGCTGCGATGGTGGTGGTGGCGGTGATGGTGAGTGGTCATGGTAAATAATGGTGGTAATGATAGTTCTAGGGTGGTGATAATGGCGGTGGTGATGGTCAAGGGAAGGGTGGCAGTAGGGACACGAGACTTGGAGGTGGTGATGGTGGAGGAAATGGTGGTGGTGGTGGTGGTGATAGTTTGTCTCGGTGGTGATAGTTTGTCTTGGTGGTGATAGTTTGTCTCGGTGGTGATAGTTTGTCTTGGTGGTGATAGTTTGTCTCGGTGGTGATAGTTTGTCTTGAGACATGGTGAGGTGGTGATGGTGGAGGAAATGGTGGTGGTGGTGGTGGTGGTGATAGTTTGTCTCGGTGGTGATAGTTTGTCTCGGTGGTGATAGTTTGTCTCGGTGGTGATAGTTTGTCTTGGTGGTGATAGTTTGTCTTGGTGGTGATAGTTTGTCTCGGCGGTGATAGTCATGGCGGTCACAGCTGTTTCGAGAAGAGTCTGTCGAAAACGTCTCATCACGCGGCCTCCTTTCGCTGAGCGCCGACGAGTTTCCACTTTATGATCTTATTTACACACCCCTCTTCCGCGAGGCGATTATGCGTGCTCGAGGTGCGTCTCCTGACATTATGTGCGGGCTCGTGCATTAATCGTGGGAAAGTGAACGCGAACATTGCTTTTGGTATTGCTATAATCATTACCATTATTATTATTATTATTATTATTATTATTATTATTATTATTATTTTGTTATTATTATTGTTATTATTATTATTATTATTATTGTTAGTAGTAGTAGTAGTAGTAGTAGTAGTAGTAGTAGTAGTAGTGTTATCATCATCATCATCATAATCAACTTTCATTAGTACCACTGCTAACTCCCCCATTATAAGAATTATTTTAACTAATGCTGCCAATATTACTAGTATCAGTTACTAGTTTAATACCGATGTTAATTTTAATGAATGATATTTTATTCCATACTAGTATCGTCAGTGATAACCCTTTAATTCCGAAGTCAAATCATTTTACTCCTGGACGTCATCATCAGTGCTCAGGAGAGACGGTCTGCTTAATTAACAGGAGCAAGGCAGCGGCGGCGTCACGGCGTTAGCTATTACGCGCGCCGTGTTTGATGGTGCAGGCGTTGTTCATGACCCATTGATGTACACTTAGCTGAGCACTGTGTTTCATTACATCAAATATCTCAACTAATTATTAAGATCATTTCAGATGCACAAAGGAACACAATAAATTAATCTCATATAAACACAAACGAACAAAAAAAAAAAAGATACAAGAATTCTCCAATCGAGTACAAATCCACTTAACCCTGTAAAAAGATAGATAGATGGATAGGTAGATAGATAGAAAGATAGACTGATAAATGGATAGATAAATAGGTAGATAATGTATAAAACCCTCGGCTGATCTCCTAATACCATGAAAAAGAGGAACGCTTCTCACACAAAGTCACCGTCCGCACCTTGAGTCAGCACAGGTGTGAGGTGAACGTGACGGAGAGGCCCGTGACTCGCTTACCTGCCGGAGTGCCGTGAAGGGGACAACTAACACTCGACTTTCCTTGGCCGCTGCTTAAATACCTTCCGCTCCTGAGAACCCGGCCGCACACCCCTCGAAATAACACATACCTTCTCAAGCATTTCTTTTAGACGTCACAATATATCGTGATTACGCGTCAATTACCGTACACGTCATCCCATGGTTTTCACGTTCGCACAAAAGAACGTTTCATGTCCACTGTAAAGGGTGCAGTTAGCGGCAGACCCAGACAGACACACACAGACAGACACAGAGAGAAAGTTCCCTCCCTGCTTGTTGCACGCTACGATGAAATAACAAGCACCGGGAATGGGAGATTACTTTCCATTTTTTGACGTAGGACACGCAGAAAGCAGTTGTCAAGGTCCTCCATTGGAATTTTTGAAAGTGAATGTTTAGTACGATTACATCCGAAGTATAGAAACAAGAAAGTCTGTCTGTCTGTCTGTCCGTGTCTCTCTCTCTCTCTCTCTCTCTCTCTCTCTCTCTCTCTCTCTCTCTCTCTCTCTCTTATGCACTACGCAGTAAGTATATAGCTGACCAGTGATTTACGGTCGTGGTTTTTGCCATCACGCGGGTCGCTATTCAGCATATGTTCTGTAGTGTTGACTTTTTTGGGGTTTTCACGCAAAAGAATAAGTGCGTGCATAATCGTGAGACAACCCTCATGCGATAACTCTCTCTCTCTCTCTCTCTCTCTCTCTCTCTCTCTCTCTCTCTCTCTCACCAGAAAGCAAATAAATACGTAAATAAGTAAAGTTTATGAAATTCTATGATAAAATACGATAGAATACGGAAGATCGCGAGCTTGACTCAATCCTGTAAACAAACAAATCGGTGAGAGCCAACAAGGAAGAACACACATACGCACATACGTGACCGAGTTGGTGGTCTGTGTCGGTCTGCCGGGGGCGTTCCCGTCGACTAACCAGACCAATACAGGATCGCGTGGAAACCAGGGATGGCGCCAGCGTTCCGAGGGCCGTGTGTGTGTGTGTGTGTGTGTGTTAAAAGATCCATAGCAAGGGTGAAGGGCGGAGGGTTTTTATAAGGGTGATGTCAATATAGTTTTGTTGATAAGAGTGCCGAGTAGGACACGTAGCAATGGGTTTAAAATTATGTCTGCCAGAGGTCATCTTGGAAGCTGGAAGGTCAGTATGGACTCGCTATACTTATATGTTCGGTCTAAGTTAACTTTTATTGGTGAACATTTTAAAGTGAGTGAGATTTACCCTTCATAGTTAAGCTGGATAAATTTAGATTCAACAAAGACAAGCAAGAATTAGCTCACCAACAGAGTAATGGATGAGTGGAACAGGCTCGGCAGGCATGTTATGACTGCCAATACGATTAATACATTCAAGAAGAGGTTAGATAAATGGATAATGAGATAATGGGTTAAGTTTACAGGAGCTGCTTTGCACATGTCTACCGGCCTCATACAGACTCATTGCGTCCTTATGTTCTCATCAGTATCATTCAGAGCACTATACAGAAGCAATTTTTATGAACCTAGCAGTGAGGTGTAGTAGCGTAAGTGAGGAACCAACAGATTAGATCATATCGTGTCCATTGCACCCGTGATGACTTAAACCAGAAGAGTTCACGAGAAATGTGAGAAAACCGCTGCATAGAGAGTTGAGGACACGCCGAGACGGACCCTACAGAACCAGCAAGCAATTTTAGCCTCCGGAGGGTTGAGTAATGGCAGTGTGGGATTGATGCGCTACGCTTTACTTCTCTCCTTGCACAGGTTCTCTACCCCCTGCCATGGAACGTGATTATTTTAGGCATATAATTAACACTGCGACCCTTTACATATTCTCAGGCAGCCAATTTAAAGTAGTTTCTCCGTAGTTATGTCTAATTATAGCGTACTTTTTCCCTCCACCTGTGTTATGCTTTCACGGCGTCCACGCGAGCAAAGTATATGCGAAAGTTAATGAAGGTTTCGTATAAAACTTTAGTGTTGCGAGAACATAATATTGATGAGAATGATGAAGTCTGTAAGAAGTATTTTAACACCTTTCATTAGACCAAACTGAAGCATCATTTTGATCATAATCTATATAGTGGCAGGAACAACTATGATCATTTAAAGTAGCTGACACAGTGAAGGCAAGTTTAAGTTCAACTATGCGTTAATTACTCTCACAAAACTCTTACAAGATACTTACCAGACGAATGTAATGGTAACTATATGATAACTTACATTTGAGGTCAAGCGTGAAAGTCATTTCAGAAACCGCAGCTCCTCAGACAATCAAGGGAACGATATAATTCTGCCCGTGGATGGGTGTGACGTGTGTGTGTGTGTGTGTGTGTGTGTGTGTGTGTGTGTGTTGCGGCATGAAACCTCTCCCAGGGCTAAGTCAAGTGTGTGTGTGTGTGTGTGTGTGTTGCGGCATCCAGCCTCTCCCTTGGCAGTGTTCGCCGGGCCGTCTTTCCCGCGTTGTGCCATCGCTGAGTGGCCGCCGCAAAGCACTGGGTGAGGCAACAAGGCGCAGGAAAACAACACAACAGCCTGCCGCAAGTGGACGTTATAAGGATACAGGCGATGGACTTGCCTTCTCTGCGACAGTTTCCAAGAGATTGACCATACCTCCTTCGGGCTATATAAGGATCACGACGTAACACCTTTTTTTTTATTTATTTATTTATTTTTTTTTTTTAACCTCTACCATCTTGTTCAAACTGACATTCCATGATGTTCGATGCCTTCAGAAACGTTGGCATTTATTCTACTTTTAGAGTATGGCATAACTTTTTTTTCACATCACTAAACCTAAAGTTTCGTTGGCCCACCGCCGACACACAAACGGTGACCCTGAGCCTCGGGGGGGCCAAACATTTCCGCCCCACCGGCGCTCAGACTGGCTGGTGGCTGCTGCTGGGCCGTCCATGGAAAGGCCGCCAGTTATTGCTATCCGTGTTCCCTTCCTCCCTTGCTGCTATACTTATGTAACTTCCTTAATTCATTATTCTATATACTGGCATATTGACAACGAGTATCATTTATGCATATCGACGCAGACTGGTTTGAGGTTTTGAGTGCACATTTTTTCTTGTTTATTATTACCAAACAATGAAAAGCTTATACGCCTTCCCTTCCTTAGGATTTTTGGGGGTCATTTGAGTCAGTTAAGTGTATAGGTGGGAGTATGTCCCCCTTATGGGTGAATTGTTTTTTTGGCCCGCAATCGGTAATTTAAATATTTCTTAATATTTCAATAGTATGTGCGATGAGGGAGATTCAGAGTCCAGGAAGATTCATATTTTGTTATTTTTCGGTAAATCTTATAAATAAAAGTTAAAATATCAACGAAATAGGTTTTGATCTATTCATTATTTATTTTTGCATGTAAGCCTATAGTACGATAGGATTTATTGAGGCTTCTTGAAGGACGTTAGAGGCAGCGGTGATTATGTTTCTTTTTTTTCTTCGGGGGAGATGCTGCAAGGCTTCCTGAGCTTGTGTGAGCCCATCTAACGAATGCACAACTGAAATATAATTCTATAATGATCTGAATATACAAGCCGTAGGAAAGGAAATCCTGCCGATACCTACATCCTAACGTTCAGTGTTATCAACAACGCTGTAGATCCAAATGTCAATACCCAATAACAATGCGATAAGCGGAATTATAAGGGCAGTTTGTACTTACTATCTTGTTCACCGTTCATGTTCAGTGTTGAGAAAAGTGAAAATGTGGAAAATATATAAACACACACTGATGTAGTATCCTAACGATTACTGTAGCTGCCGCAGTGACATCGCCCTTCAAGTTGACTCACGATCATAGAATTTTACGAGCTTCTTCCCTTGGGTGATAGCGGACACACGCCGGGGTTGTTACGCTTCTCTGCGGAGATGGTCAATTTTTCTTTACAAGTATGAATTACGAGACATGAGCCTAATCACAGAGAGTTTTAATGAGCACAACATTGTAATTATAATACAATTGCCATGCACCTCCTTAGTAACCCACATGTTGGTATTAGGAGAAAATGCTCGTCCTATATCAGCGTGCGGTCTCCCTCAACGACTTCATACTGGATGATATTATTAATGACAAACTCTTAGAAAATGTTGAAAATGATAACACAATAGTGGTCCTCATTATGACGTAATTCATTGGAGCTGCATAACTGATACAAACAATCTACATTTAATTCTCTAACAATACACGATTCTTATATCATTTATGTAATTTAATGTTCGTTGATTCCATGTCCTTTTATGCAGACAGGTCAGCAGGACTCGGAAACTACAGCTACCCAACCACAATTTCCGGATATGTATGAAGTGGATTACGTTTCTTTCGGTATAAATTGTTGATGCTAAAATAGATTGGATCATAAGTTAATGGACGAAATGTATGTCGCAGGATCTTTAGGGGTCAGCAACTCCGCCTCGCAGTGTTCCCAGATTGTTGTACGCAGGACATTTTTATAGGCCTATCGGTTTCTGAGTAAACAAATTAAAGTATCACACCACCAAAACGAACGGTATTCAGCAAATTTAATCCTTCTATAACTGAAATCTTAACACTATACGAGGGGGAAAGAATAGATTATCGTTAAAAGCTGGCTACCGCTTTTATTGTACGACAGTTATTCGCAGGAGAACGCTGTCACGAGAGGGGCGGGGAAGACGTGAACTCAACACTTCTTCTATGACTTAAATATTGACAGTTAATGCGAATGAAGAGAGCAAATCAACGTGAAAAGGAATAAAAAAAGCTGTTCTCATTATCGCATTCCTGTAATTATCGTGCCCAAGAGAAAGCTGTCACAGGGGAGAACGACGTACACTCTTAATTCTATGACTCGATATTACTTTCTATGACTTGTATATATTGATAGTTTATGCAAAGGACGTAAAACTGGACTACTGGACTGATAATTATAGACAACACTGACAGAGAAGAAATAAAACGGGGTCTGTACGTATGAGTTCTAAAAAAAATAAAAAAGGAAGAGCAGAGTATTACAACCACCTAATAATAGACAAAAGGGAGGCCGCTACAAAGACTATTCCCCGATCTTCAAGTAAACTGATAAAATAACGTAAAAAAAATTAAAAGGGTGATCAAGTTATCGTACTCTCGTGGTAATTATCGCGCCCAAGGGAAAGCTGTCAAGGGGGAGGAGCAGCGGCGGCAGTGTTGTTGTTGTTATTGTGAAGGAACACCTGTGCCCGCCTCGTTAGTGCAGGTGTGTGGGCGTGCAGGTGTGTGGGCGTGGTGGTGTGTGGGCGTGGTGGTGAAGACAAGAATAACAACGTCAGACTCCTCTTTGCTCCTCTTTGCTTCTCTTTCTTCCTCTTTGCTCCTC
The DNA here is from genome assembly GCF_024679095.1 of Eriocheir sinensis. Lineage (NCBI taxonomy): Eukaryota > Metazoa > Arthropoda > Malacostraca > Decapoda > Varunidae > Eriocheir > Eriocheir sinensis. Next base: position 4,670,659 of record NC_066548.1, read on the forward strand.
TTTCCTCCTCTTTGCTCCTCTTTCCTCCTCTTTGTTTCTCTTTCCTCCTCTTTCTTCCTCTTTGCTTATTCCTCTTTCTTCTTTTCCCCTTCCTCTCTCCCTCCATGTTTTCCTCTTCCTTTCCTCTTTATTTTTCCCTTTTCCTTCTTTCCCTTATCCTGTTTCCTCTTCTCCCTCTCTTCTTTCCCATTTTCCTCTTCCTTTCCTCTTTATTTTTCTCTTTTTCTTCTTTCCCTTACCCTGTTTCCTCTTCTCCCTCTCTTCTTTCCTGTTTTCCTCTTCCTCTCCTCTTCTCCCTTGCTTCGTTCCTGTTTTCCTCTTCCTTTCCTCTTTCCTCTTCTCATTTTCCTCTTTTCTTTCCTCTTCTTTCCTTTTTTCTCTAACTTCTTTCCTCTTTCATTTTCCTCTTCCCTCTCTCCTCTTCCCCCAACAACACATATCCCACTGACTCATTTCCTCTTCCCTTGATCCCCATGATTAAAAAAAAGGGGGGGAGGGGAAGAAAGGGTGGGGGGTAAGGCACCATCACCCCCAATATTATGTCATAGTGTTATTGGGGTGTTATTGATTGGTGGGTGTTATTCCAGAGTTTGGGCCAACATGCTCCGGGGGTTGACACTTTTAGCGATAGATTTTCATGTGCTATTCATTACCAGTTACTCTTCCAGTCAAATTCTGAGCTTCTGAGATTTGAATAACAAATTTAGTGGGGATAGGCTGCTCTGAATTAATATTCGAGTGACTATAGGTTACCATTCTTAGCTACAATAGGGTACAGTTTTTGGTTACTGCTGGGATGGCTGTGTTAGTTTCTACACAACAAGGCAGGGTGTGAGGCTGCCAGTGGTGTTGTTCAGGGTATTTGCCGAGTAACCTACGGGATAATAACATGTAATAACTGTGTAGAATCACTCCAAAAAATCACATTTCACTTGTTTTTTAGTTCAGGAACTGAATACATGTCCCTGAATCATGATATGAAGGTATATTGGACTGTCATGTTTGTTTAGATTAAAAAGGGGTTGAGGAGGGCAAAGCCCTTCCATGCTAGGAGGTCACATTAAGGTTTGTGAACCATATTATGGAGGCAAAAATATTAATACTAAGAAAAAGACTGAAAAATTTGCATAGTCAAGTGGACAGTACTTATCAAAAATTATTGAACCTAACATATTCAAATGAAGGGACATTGCCCCTCTTGACCTATTAATCCAAACAAGCCTGAAAACTTTCTAACATGTCCCCTCTGTCCTCACATTATCTTAATTGATTCTTTCCGCTTCTGGCTTCATATTATGGTTCAGGGACGTGTATTCAGTTAGATACTGGACAAGAATACAAAGCCCTTAAGGCCATGTACCCTAATGAGATTTTTATAAATCATTCCAAATATGTAGCATATGCATATGATCTAGTTTATACCTCAATTTATTTGTTTTCCAACAGGATGAGTTAGACAAGCTGGGCCTACCCCCATGTGAGGCATCAGCATGTTCAGTGACTGGCCCTCAGAACTGGTCCCTCAGCAGGGATGGGGCGACGAGGCTGCCATCAGTGCTTTTAAGGTGGTGACAGAAATTATTTTGATACAGGCATCCATCATTATTCAGTTGATCAATTATTAGATGTTGAACTTTCCCTCTCCAGAATATATATTCGGTCTCCTACAATCGGCTATGCAATCTGTCTGTGGTTGGTGGTACAATGCCATGATCACTCTCAAACACTATGGTGGTGTGGTCACATGCTCACTATGCTGCACAAGGGACAGCATTTCCTACCTATGCAATGCTTAGTCCCTGTCTGCAGTCAAAGGCTTCTATACGTAACAAATCTTCTTGCTACACTTGGAAGATGAGGATGAATTTATGAAAGTTATGTTCAAAATTCTGTATTCAACATGGCTAAAAACATGACCCCCATAAAACTGTTTTAATGCTATCAATTTACATTCCACAACCATACAATCAGTTTCTAAGGAATGTAACCCAGTGGAATAGCGAGGGATGCCTGTACAAGTGTACATACTACGTACTTTTGATAATGTCGTACATATGATAACATTGTAATAATGTAATGTAATGTTATGTAGTCTCAAAATAGTTTACTTCACAGCAGAAATAAAAGCAACCATCATTATAAGTTTGGTTAAGATAAATCTAATTTTACTATATTGATGTGCTCTGTCACCTAGTATATTGCCAGTATTATTTTTAACCTCCCATTATGGATGCTCAGCTTTGTATTACCCTGTAAATAGATAATATTTATATTTTAGGATGCAATACCATGGACTGTGGGGAGAGACTTTGTGGCGGGAACAGCCAAGCATCTGGCAGGAAGTCTGGGCCTCACCAAGCCCGGGCCACCCACCAGAAGCAAAATTGTTCATGATAAACAGTTGCAAGTACTTATGCCTGTGAGTGTCTTGAGATTTTGTTTTGATAATGTTTTATATTTTTGCATGATGTCAGCATGTTATTTTTAACTTTAGACTTTTCAGTAATCTAACAGCAAGTTCAGAAGAAATCTTTAATTCTGCCTGCTTATAGTTACTTGTTTTTTCTAAAGGACAGAGATTTTAAGAGCATATAGCAATGGATACCAGAAAGCCTTTATTGAAAAATGTCAAAAGTGATTTTTTGCCTTAAAGAATCATAAATCTTTATCAATTTATTAATTTGCCAAATAGAACACAACCATGTTACATTTTTTTATGATACCTTGTTGCTAAGTATGTGTATTACCTCGTACAGAAGGATCTCAATTTTGGTGTAATATAATTTGAGAATGTGGGTCAGGTTTGCCAAATTATCAGATTTAGTGAGCTTTGAGTATATTTTTGTGATCTATTCAAGCTCAAATTAGATATGATGCTAAAAATTACTCCCATAGTGTGCAATGACACTTGAATGTATTAAAACAATAATATTACATTAATTTAGTTTAGTTTTTAGTCCTGTTCTTTTATTTAATTTACAGATTTTTATTTGTTTACCGGTATTTATTTATTTAGTATTTTTTTCATACTATTCAATGCACTGTGCTATTATTTCCTTAGTGCACTGAATTTTAAACCCTTTACATATATATGAGTGTTCAATACATCAAATTTTTACTGTATGACAATTTCAACACTGTTCATCCCTCAGAACATAACCCAGTCTCTGTATTTAAATTTGAAGGTTTGCTTTATCACACACAAGAAGGAAAGGTTTTGCACGAGAACCACGTTTAGACTCTTTAGCATATAAGGTGATGCCACTATTTTGGTAATCTTGATGTCAACACCACCTACATTACCAATTAATCATCAAAGAGATTGTTCAATATATTCTGATGTGATGATGTATTCATTTGCCTTTGTTATATAATAAATGCTATTTTTAGGTGTGCATGATGTTACTCTTTACATTTGCTAATGTGATTTATAATAATAATAATAATAATCTAGAAATAGAATCATTAATATTTTATTGAGTAGGTATGTTGACCTTATGAATCTTGTGATTCCTTTCTTTATCCTTAGGCACTTGGTCATGGGTTGAGTTTCCCTCTGTCTGAAATTGACATCCTACGAGACTGTGTGAGCGTCTACTGTGAGTGGCTGTCAGCTCTCCTGCCGAACCCCAAGAGCAGTGTTCCCAGCCCTATACTGAATGATCCAAACCACTATGCAAGGATCATCATCAACCATTTCTATTACCTGTTTGTTCCTCGTGGAGCTCAGGGTAAGAGTAGTCTTTTTTTGGTCTATTAAACTGTGATACAGTTTAAGGCAGAATATGTAAAGTTAATGATTCTTTACAATTAGGTTATTAAAGTAGTAAGATATTACTGTTTGATCAATTAATTTTTATACAATAATAATTTGCATTACAAATTAGTAAACAAGGAATATGATTTAGCCTGAGAATTATGGAAGTGCATCCCAGTATTGTGACAGATTCAGGACTAGAGTAGTATAGGAATAGTTTTCTACCCTTGAATTATTCTCAAGAATAAACATACAATTTTGTTTAAAAAAAATGCACAGCTAATTAAAGAGAGTTGAGTTTCACCGACAGAATGCTGCCATGTCTTGTACAGCCATATAGCAGAAACCTCTTTACTGTTATTATATTTAAAATTATTTTTTCCAAACTGATATAAACATCTCCCTATATCACTTTATAATGTGCTTTGACCTTCATATGTTATCAGGAGACTGTATCATTGATACCAGAGAAATTTTATTTCATCATGAAGAAAGTGTCTAAGATCTATAGAAAGTAATGTATAGAGGTTATATTTCTTCTTATTTGTGGAAATAATTTCATCTTTAACTATACAAAGTTGACTAAATATAGAATTTAATGTACCTACTGAGTACACTTTAAAATTTTCCTTTTTAAATTCCAGGGCCCGATGTCATCAATCGGCAGGCAGTGTTGTGTCACCGAGTGCTGCGAACACTGCAGAACATTGCACAGAACTCACCGTACCTCAGCGAAGACACCTGGCAGACCCTCCTCATGTTTCTCCTGCACATCAACTCAGCACTCCTGTCTCCCCCCACTGTGAAAGGTAGACCTGATGCATGATTATCCACACAGCTCTCTTTAGTAATACCATGAATAATTTCCACAGTACATATGACATATTGACATGGCGTAATATTTGTAATTTGTATCACTTAACAGTGATTAGCATATGCACTTTTATTCTAGTATTTCTTAATAACAGGTGAAATTTTGTATGAACCTTAAAAGTTTTTTTCTCATGTATTGTCTATTACACTTGCGGTTCAAGCCTTAATTGATAATACAGATAAGAGAAGGTAAAGCCATTTCCATGCATCTGATAGGTGTATGTTAGAGACTTTGAGTTTAGTTTGAGCTACAATCCCATTTACTTATCCCACTCAAATTGGTGCATTGCTGTGAAATATTTTACTGTTACTTTGAAAATGTATGCAGCTATTTAGAAACACTACCATAAGAAAAAAATGGTAAGCAATAGCCTATATGATCTTTGGTGCAGGAGTATGACTCATTCAGTAAGTACAGCACAGTGTTGGATAATACTGTGGCTCAGTCCCATATCAGGGGTATTTTGCTTTCTTCAATATAAGCATTTTATAAACAATTTCTACACAAGTGGTAAAATTGCAGAAAGAATTACATACCGTAGTTGTGATTTCTAAGCTTGTTATTGTCCTGAAACATTGTAACCAGAAGTATGATCCAGTCCACTGATATACATGAGTGTTTTTTTATCAATTATTGGGAAGTATAATTTATTCCCAGTGTAAATGGTGCTAATCGTGTATGGGCTCTCTGCAATGCTGCCATTTTTTAACAAATTCTGATTATTTTGGTTTAAATTCTGTTTGGTATAGAAGAAAATTTAGCTCCTCTAGAATAGATAAATAATTATAAATAAACTCAGATAAATTATTAGTTTGAATAATATAGATAAAGTGTGAAGGTTAGAGTGGTGGAAAGTGTGTTCGTGTGTGACTGTTGTGTGCACAGGGGGCAAGCTGCATGCCTAGCGGTGCAATTTTTCTTTTTTGTTACCTGCATAACTTTACTCCTTTCCCTGTTTACTTTAATATCACATAAACTCGCATAAAAGTCAGTCTCAGCCCTTTATTTTTTCGCCAAAAATATTAAATTTTTCCTTATCACATGTAAAAATTGGATATGATTTTTCTAAGTACTAGTGATTAATATCCATATCTTAGAGTCAGGATGAGGAAGTACTGTTGAGCTTGTTCAGCCACCTCAGCTGAGTTCAAACCTCAACTATGTCTTCACTTCCTAAGGTTGATAGATAAATTTGTTTTTGAAGAGGTATGTAGCATGTTTGTGTGATGAGAGAGATCTTAGAGGCAGGAAAACAAGACAAACAAGATTTAATAGCAGAATGAAGAAAAACTACATTCCAAGGAAAAATTATTGGAGAGGCAAACCTGATTTTTCACATGTCAGTCTTAAATGTTGATTGAAGGAATGGTATAAAAGATATAAGTAAATAGTTTGCTTGATCTCAGATATTTCCAGCAACTGTTAATGGGATTATTATAATTACTGAATGCTGTTAAATAGGAGTCAGGTATTGTATGCATGTGATAGAATATATTAGGACAAGCAAGAGGATTTTATGGTTTTACTGCATGGTAAAAAGATTGGAACAAACTTTTCATATTAGTATCTGAACTGTAGTATTGCATTTTACATATTTTGTATTCTGTAGTAGAAAAAAACACTTCTAAAGCATCTTATTCTTATAATAGCTGGCAAACCGGTGAGCTGTTTCTATTAGTGATGGTAGTGATTTGTTGTCCACGTGACTTCAAATTTAATTCCCCTGTTCCTGTCCATTGCTCTAAAAGTAACATTTGGCTCAGACACTCCAGCTACTCATATATCTACAAATTGGTGCCTCCCTATGTGAGGGGAGCCCTGTTTGTATGGTATATATCCTGGAAGTGTGTGTATTTTTTTATGGAGGATCTGACAGCATCAAACATAAGCTCAAAATTGAATTAAGTCCTCTGGTACCAGTCCCCTAATCATTCCTGGGATAATGTAGCAAACCTGTCTCAGTGCTGTGTGAAAGTTTTATTTTCATGATATTTCTCTCTAACTTCAGGGCTACCCATGACACAAACAGGACAAATCTGTATAACACTTTGTGGTAGGAGTAATGATGACAGCCTAATTTTGATTTTTTTTTTCACTAGTACCTTCGGATAGCACCAGTAAGTTGTGACATCATCTAGTTTTTCCCTTCTCAAAAGCTATGAAAATGGTTCTGTATCAGGCAGCTCATACTATCATGCCCACCAAGGGATGCACTCTGGTGTATAAACACTAGTACTCAGTATACTCTTGAGTCTCTTGTAATGTCAACCTCGTCCTTGCCCCAATGAACGCTGAAGATTTTTGTTTTCTTGTGGAGAGAGACATGTAGCACTCATCCCTATATTTTTATAGTTCATGTTATATTGATTTAATTAAACCATGTATTTTAAATCTTAAATAATAAGAACAAATCTTTTTCTCTATACTAATGCTTTTTGTAGGATTCTCTAGTGTTTCAGGGCAACTTTTCTGGATTATATATTATCTTTCCCCTTCAAATCATTAATTTTTGATCTGATGAATCAAAACTGTGTTACCTTCAGTTTCATGCTCTAACCTTTTCCTCCTTTTGTTATGCATTTGTTTTTCAAATTTGCTACAAACTTTATTTTGTTGTGCTATGCTTTTATAGGGCATTGATTACTCCAGCAGCATGATGACCACTGCTATATAGTCTACCAAGCATAACAGCTGTATCAGTCAGTCTGTTACTTTGGCTGCCTCAAATATATCTTGTTTCACTCTGGTTCCAGATGAGAGTGAGGGTGCTCCCAGCTCCACTCTAAGTCTAAACTTTACTGGAGATGTGGCTGGTATTTATGTACTTGTGTTGTGTGTTGCTTTTGGTGCTTGGTTCATGGCCACCTTGAATTGTGTTGTTTCTTTACCTGATACTCTCTTTTTCTTGTCTGCAAAAGAGGAAAATCAGGGTCACTCCTAACCCATAACAGTGTGACGTGGGGGCAGCATGGGGTGTTGCTAACTTATTCAAAAGGGAAATGTTTATCTGGACGTGGTATTACACCAATTTTATGTTACTTGTTTCTCACACATCCCTGGAAGTGGGACCAGTATCTATCCCCTTTAATATCTTCTTTTTGTTTTCTTGCTTTGCCTGGATAAAGTTGTTAAAGGTAAGACTTTGAGCTTTGGCTAAGATCTAAGATATTTTTTATCTCTTAAGAGTTTTTGTCTTGATATTGAACAGCAAAACAGTTCCTCTGAGTCATTGGGAGTCGTACGTTGTGATGGTCAAGTAGGCTTATTTAGTGTATATATGTAAATATTCTTCCATATATCTACTCATTCATTTGAATTTAATGATTACAGTTGAGATACATTTTTAAGAATGTTACATTTTAAGTCTGTACTTGGAATGTTGTCCAGCCAATACATTATTAGCTCAAGAGAAAATTGTCTTTGTACAGGCAATAAATAGCAACCTCTGTTTTGCTGTTAAATAATTTTTTTCAGCATAAAAGTCATACCCATTGTGGTGTGTGACATTTGTATCAGGAATTATGTTCAAACTTGCAGCATTTGTATACACAGTGTCTGTAAGCATGGGTATGTAGTTTCCCCATCATGGCTGTAAGCTGCTTTATATACCTTGCTAGAAAGATGGCTTTTGAGATCTTGTTTGGCAGTACATACTTTCTTAAGGAATTTATATGTGTATATTAAGATGAAGATAGTTCACTGGGCTTCAGTTTTAAGATAATGTAAATCATCTTTAATGATAAAAACAATTTGTAGATATTTAAAGTCTAGTCCAGTTTAATAGAGTAACTTTGAGCAGATTTAAAAGAAAATGTATTTCTTTACAGAGGATGCTGGAGAGCAACTGTGTGAGCGGGTGCTGAGTGTGTTGTTTGAGACATGGCTGCTGGCCTGTGCTCGGTGCTTCCCTCCACCCCCACTCTGGAATGCACTCAGGTGAGGCTAACCCCTTATTTAAGAATGCAGACTGGTGTAGTATTAAAAATGTATTGGTGAAGTGTTCAATTCTTGGCTTTGTTATCATGTATGAGAAAACAAAGCAAAGATACCCTGTGTCTGTGAGAGTCAGTGCTCTCATAGCTGTGTTTTGTGCTTTCTTGTGACAAGAGGGCTGTTCTGTAACAAACTCCAAATCCCTTAAGACCTTAGTTATTAAGAAGTTCACTGCATTGCTTTAATGGCAATGCTATGTTTGCAGTGACATTTTTATATCTTTCCACTCTGCCACCAGGGAGAGCTGCCAGAGGTGGCGCCACAGAGCTGGCCTTATTGAGCAGTGGAACAGAATCAACTTCGCACTCACGCGCAAGCTCATCAGCTTCATGTATGGGTCCTCCTTCCCTGAAATATCCATTTGTAAGTGTGTGCCTGTTTTTGTTGCTAATATTGATCTTCAGTGTGATTAAGTAGTTTTGTCTGTTTTCTGTAGTTTTCCACAGCATATTGAAAGAAGGGACTAAAAGGCTGGAGACTTTTGATTGAGTTCAGCATTTAGCCCTTTTCTACCCCTTTCTCATTACCGTAGTGTAAACAAAGCAGACTGTTGTCAAGTACTTCCGGAGAAATGCATACCTTGGTTTGAACAACCTCATTTAGAACATGTCAAATTAGTAAAATGGTCTTTTTTACTTGCTGGTCTGCCTCCGAGGGTTAATGAGTCATTGATAATGATGCTGATAAAACCCCACCTAGAATGTTATCCTACCCTTGGAGTATTTGATATTCAGTTTCACCCTTGTGGAAGAAAATTATTTGGCTGCATTATTTATATTGGGAGAAATTAATCCATTGTGTTGATTTTGCTCCAACAGCTGAGGATGACTTGAACATCATTCCCTCTAACATGAGCAGGGATTGTATTGCCCAGGTCTGGTACCGGATTCTTCACATTATTGGTAAGTTACTGTTGTGCACAATGTGAAGTTCAGTTATACTATGTCAGTTTTCAAGTGAGAACCAAGAGCTAGTCATCAAAAGAAGACATGAGATTTGACAAAGGATAGAAAATTTGTGAGTCGTTTGAGTTTCAGATACAGTATATGCAGCATCATTAATATTTGTCTTCATCCATGCCCTAGGGAACCCAGTGGACCTGAGCCGCCACACAGTCATCAGCAAGACACCAGCCTTCCTGAAGTATGCCATTTCCTCAGCTTTAGTGATTGAGCCCAGCCAGCACCCCTGCCTCCAGATGCTTCCCTCCATCTTCCTGTCAGCAATGAAGGGCATCTCAGGCCTGGTTGATGCTTTTCTGGGTAATAAAATTTTGTTACCTTCTAAAATAAGTTCTGAGCCACCTGCTGCCAAATACAGTGTATACTTTGCATTAATTTAAGTAATAGAGGATATTGAAATTATTATATATACTTTTTTTCTAGGACCCTTTAGGTCAGTAGCTACATGTTATTTATGTTGTGCCTGGTGGCTGAAGGGTGCAAGGTTCATATCAACTTTTATTTTTTCCAAAGTATGCACCTCTTCCAAAATTTACAAGCAGACAGGTGTCTTTTCCATGGGTCTAGAAAAGTGCAGTTTTTGTGGCTAAAACCTCTGATCACTTCAAGGGGGCTCCGTGGTGCAGTGGTTAGCACACTCGGCTCACAACTGAGAGAGCCCGGGTTTGATTCCCGGGCGGAGTGGAAAAATTTGGGCGGCTTTTTCAGTACCCTACGCCCCTGTCCACCCAGCAGTGAATGGGTACCAGGCATTAATCAGGGGTTGTGTCCCGTCTCCTGGGATCTGTTCCCTTCTCCTATAATTCCTTCCCCTTCTGTCTCTCTCCGGCATATGACCACAGATGTTGCACCGACTAAACGAAACTTTCAAAACTTTCTGATCACTTCAAGTCAGGGAGGGCAGGGAGGCATGAGGGGCAGAGAGCTGCTCAGTCAGCTTTGTTGACTAGTTTATTTAGCTATAGTGCTTGTCCTACAGCATTACTGTCTTGAGTCAATCTTCTTTAGATTCTTACCTTCAGAGTGTATGTTTCTTAGATTTCCACCATTTTACTTTGTCATTAAATCATGTAAATTGCTCAATTTCAAAATTTGTACTATTAGCCCTTGTCTCTGACATACATTTTTTGTATATTTATTTTTTGTTGCATAATGAAGGATATTTTGAATATGTAAACAAAAAAAGTCTATTCCAGCTTTATGATATAGTTTATCATACAAATACATGGTAGATTATTCCAAAATCTTTTTCTATACATAGTTTATCATACAAATACTTGGTAGATTATTCAAAATATTTTTCATAGACTTCAAACATTGATTGCTCAAATCTGTGAATGGCCCTTATGTTCCTGTTAGTACCATGCACTTTATATATACATAGTTTGCAATAATCAACATTCTTCTTCCTCCTCATAGGTGTGCCAAACACTTCACTGGACAACCTCAGTCAGAAAGGCCGACAAATTTCGCCATCATCCCTTTCGCTGACCTCAGAAAGCAAAAGTGGTCAGTGCACATTACCCTTAATGTCTATACAATAGACCCTCGATGTAACACCAGATAGGTTAAAAAAAATCATGTTATGCTAAATCAAAATAACACAAAGCTCTGCTCTTTAAACTACCCTCCTACAAATTCTGTCCCTCTTCCTGACCTTTCTCCAAATGGGGCAGAAGGAACTTAGTCTCCTTCATTGTCTCAAAAACTCTTCTTCACCTGATGACTCTATAAAACACTAAGCTCTCCCCTCCATCTACGCTATTCTTGACTTATATCTCAAAATCTCAGTTGGGAATTTCATAGATCATCTCTTGCTAAATCAGCAAATTCAAGATTAGACATTGTGTTGTGTCCACCAGTTCTTTCCCATTCACAGATAATAACTGTATAAAAGGGCTTTGTATGCCCATGTTCAGAGTATCCATCTCGTGTGTGGGGGGTTTCATACACAGCCCTTTTAGACACAGTAGAGTCAGTCTTTTTACTTCATCAGCTCCCCTCCTCTTTCTGACAGGCTTCCACCCTTTTAAATTCTGCTGCAGGTTTGCCTCAATTTTTTGTTGATATTTTCATGCAAATTGCTCCTCTGAACTTGATAACTGGATGCCTCTACCCCCTCCTTGCCCGCACTGCCTAAAACATTCTACTTTACCACACTCCTATACTGTTCAAGCTTTATATGCAAGAGTTAACCAGCATCTTCCTTCTTTTATCCCTTTCACTGATGAACTCTGAGACATCCTTCCTTTACCTATATTTTCTCCTCTCTATGAGTTAAATGGTTAGAGTTCAGGGTTCGCTTTGAGTTCCATATGATATACTGATCAGTAACTAGAATGTAGATGCTCATCTTGTTGTTTAATATTACTAACGTATATGTAATGCAATGTGTTTTTTCCTCTCATTTTGTCCAGATGATGGTTATCGGTTGTTGGCAAATGGAAGACCCAAATGCAACAGTATTTTACACTTGTTTGGCCCTTGGTTATTTGAAGCTGCGCTTATCAACTGCAATTTACAAGCCAGTCCGGGGTCCCAACATAGTATGTATAGTAAAGAAAAGTGTGGCAAATTATACTTTAAATTTTGTTATGGAACATTTTACACCTAATGGTAAATGCATATATGACATTGTTTTTGGTGCTGTAGTAGTACTGATTTACTCTAATTCTCATATTCATAGAAGTTGATACAGGTGGAGGCGTGAGCTCAGGCACTCGCCGACCTGTGTCTGTGTTTGGAGGCAGTGAGCCTGGCAAGAAGACCAGTGAAGGATCAGTGTCTGGAGACCCACTTACAGAGCGCCTCACTAACCTGACACCACAGCACTTCCAGGGAGGCAGAGCTGAAGCTCTCGGAGCCCTATGCAGGTGTATATTTTTTTTGTGTGTGTGTTATGTGTGTATGTGAGTGTGTGTGTGTGTGTGTGTGTGTGTGTGTGTGTGTGTGTTTAAGTGAGTATTTACCAAATTTTAGCACACAATTTGATTTAATCTTGTTATTCTGTTTTGTAACCTACTTTTGTCCAGCCTAGTCATAAAGTTGTGGTGGTCTGCTCAAAACACCTCTACTCAATATTTTTTCCAATCATCAATACTTGATATCGGAAACTAAATTTCTTAACGTTATATGCACTTCTAGTCTTCTTTTAACTTGTACATGTGATCCCATGGTCATTCATTGCCTCTAGTCAAGTCATCTTTGTCCATATATTCTGATCCATTCACTTCTTTAAACATGTTTACCATTACATTACTCTGAACTTTAAATTTATATATCGGCATCATGCAACTTTTTATTTTCTCTGATTTCATAGGATATTTTGCTCAAAGAAGACAGGAGAGGAAATCTTGCCTGTCTACTTGGCTAGGTTCTATATTGCCCTCCACCAAGGGATGAGGGAGGGTGACACAATTGTCCTGTCACCTCATGAACCAGGACAGCCACCAACACCCAGATACCAAAGCAATAGGGTTTGTATTTGATAGTTTTAAGCCCACTTTACATATTTATGGGGCTCAGTAACAATGAATTTCAGTAATAATTCCATAACATTAGACTTCCCAATTCAGTCTAATATGGGTGAATAGAGTGTGTATGTATTCATCTACATTTTGCATCTCTGAAAAAATTGTGATCCCTGTAACCATGACCTACAGCAAGGGAGTCACATGTGTCATTTCCACAAGTCATAGGAAATGGCAGCAACTTCTATGATGCCTCTCTTGTAGACGGGAATGTGTACTGAGACGGCGGCAAGTGTGTTAGCGAATGGGGTGGACCTCTTCCGCCTGGACCTTCAGGGCGTGGTTAGCCTTGTTCCTAGTGTGCTGGGCGTCCTGGAGAGTGTCTTGCCTGAGGGGGAGCTCACCACCCCACTGCAGCTCCCGGTCACCCTCCTGCGCCGTGCTGCAACACACATCTTGCTCTCCATCCTGCCACTGCCTCTCCACTTCCAGGTCAGTAACTGGAGAGAAAACTTGAGAATTTGGCCTTTCCTCCTTATTTGATCATCATGTTTTGTATGTGTAAAGATATTTCTATTTTATTGTATTGTATTTGATTTTTTTTTAATGTCCTGTAGGATATGTAATAGAAATTCTTTTGTTAAGTTTATCTGTATATTGTGAGCAGCTATTTGCAGCCTTTCTCTTGCTTCCAGGGCTTACAGGTAAAGGAAATAGGTAACAACACTGGGGAGCGCCTGGCACTGTCACACCTCCGGCCGCAGCTCGTCAACCTCCTCACCAATGCTCTACAAGTGGAGACTGACCCTTCCAACACTCAGATGCTTCTAGGTAGGGTAATTTTTTTTCTTTATTAATATTAATATGTATTGATATATATGCAATATCATACAAGGAGCTCTCACTAAGACTTGATTTGGTCCCCCCAAAATTGCTTGTAATGCATTTTTTTAAAGGGTTCTCTCACATTTTGCATGTAACTTATGTAAAGAAAAAAAAACTAGTGAAAGTAGAATTCTTGATATGTGAATAACTAATAGGGAAAACAATAGTTCCAAGATGGCATCTCGATATTACTGCTCCCTGCTCCCTCTGGGCCTTGTCCTGTGTGTCTGGGTGGCTGCTCCCATCCAATCCTTTCTCCACATCTCCCACACACAAGATGCTGCTACCACTAACCTCACCATATCCTCTCCTCTTACCCCCACTTCCCTCCTCTCCCTGAGGCTCTTCCTAAGCCCTTTTGGCATTCCATTGTGTGATTAATATATGAAATATAATTTTTGGGGTGTGGAGTGTAGAGTTAGAAATTCATTTAATCGTGTAGGAGTACTATAGGGGTTGTTTTTACCTACACTTAAAATGCTACATTTCCTTAGGTAGAACTGCATTATTGATTAATTGGACCACTCATAGAAGGTATTAGTTTCCCCTGAAATACTTCAGCATCATTTATCTGATCTAATAAGTCGTCTTGTTTTGTGCAATCAACAAACTCACTTATGTATCAGGCAATTCATGGAATTTGAACTTGTGAAGTGTGAGTAAGCACCTTATAAACAGATTTAGCATTTATGTTACAAGAGGCTAATTTATTTTCTGGATCTTTTCCAACATATTTGTTATAATCTTTATATGGCCTTCCACAACTCACCACACTGTGTCTGCAGTAAATGAGGTCGACAGGGAGGATAATTCTGTTGCTGCATGGCAGTATAATGTGCAACTTTTTCAACACATTCCTTTTATTGGTTGCAGGAGGTCTGCTCTTCTGTGTTCAAGATGCAGCTCTTTGTGAAGTGATGGACTCCATATCACAGCATAATTTTTCAACAGACAGAGACCACAATATTATGTCATCAGGTAACTGAAACTGAATGGGTAGTTAGTTTTATGAAATTATTTTTTTCTCTTTTTTTAATGTAAGTAATGATGAGTGAAGGCAGTAACATTATAAGCCTATAATAGGCTGCTACAATGGTTGAAGGTTTGTAAAGATTGTTTTAAGCCTGCTTGCTTGACCATTTCTCATTCTTGTTATTATTCTACATCATATTCATTGAATGACTTCTCTAAATTTTGAGCTCTTCTATATTCCAACATTTTGATATAGTCTAGTTAAATGTTTTTGTTCCTAATATTTCCTGCAGTTTTTACCACTAGATGACTGCCATTGCATTACTCTGTGTTATGCTGGTTTAGCTGCTTCATTTTCTACTGAACTATTTATTGCAGGTTTTGAACTTTACACGGCCACAGATTGAAGGACTACTGAAGAGTGCCACTCTTTTATTATTTTTGCCTTCAATATCTTTAATTTTTGTTGCATTTCATTTTAAAATACATTAAAAAGCAATTTTTTTACGTATCACACCTATCTTATCAAGAATGTCCACAATTTGTTTTGATCATTGATCTTAGCAGCTAGAGCTTATCCCCTACACACTCTGTAGGTGCCTCAGACACTGTTAGTTCGCATGGTGACTATAACAGTCTGCTGGATGAGAGCTGTGAGGCACTGCCTGAAGGAGGTCTTGGACAGATGCCGGCCTCAGCCATTCCTCCCACCACCACCACGACACATGGTAATCATCGTGCACTAGCCTCCCCAGACTCATACTCAGTATGTCTTCAAGCACATACCCTTGCAATTTCTCCTTTTATGATTTTTTGTTAAACCAATGTATGTAGATTTATTTGTTTCTAAATTGTCTCATTTTTGTATGTCCCTAATTTTTATGGCATTAATCATACTTCCTGTTGTTTTACTTTTATTGAAATTTATTATTCATTTTACCAGTAAGAGCTTTCAGACTTAAGCACTTATTCATTTGAAGAATTTTCTTCCAGCAACCTTGCTGACCACCACAGATGGTGAAGCTACACCAATTTTAGAAGATTCGGGTAAAGGAAATTATATAATTAATTTACTAACAACATAGCATTAACAATAAATTTAGTGGGAATAGCAATACATCAATACTAATTATGATTAATTGCATGGTTTGTAATTCAGTGATTGCTTAACATTTTGAAATATCTAACTGGCAAGCAAAAAATTGTATGTAAATTTCCTTATCTGTTTGATTATGAATTTATAAATTTTAAAGGAAACTTTTCAAGAGAAAATAATCTGACTTGGATGCAGTTAATTTTTTTTCTTACAAACTACCTAAAATGAAGTTTGCCTTTTCTTAGTATCACAAACTACCTAAAATGAAGTTCGCCTTTTCTTAGTATCATCAGTTACTAGAAATATTTGGAAATGTAAATAGTATTTCCTGTGATCTACATACACTGTTAGTAAAATAGATTATCATGTATGAAAATATTGTCTGAGGCTGTGATTACACTGTTGTATGACCTTAAAACACTGGTGTCCTCAGACTCGGCCCACGCCCTGTTTGTGCGCTCCATCTACCTGGTGTGTCACAGACTTATTTCCTCATGGAAGAGTGATGTCAATGTGTCCCTGGCCGGCCTTGAGCTCCTTTCTGGCTTGGCTCGTCTCAGCATTGCTGAACAAGGTTTGTAAAGCATTGAGAAAAGAGAGAATAATATTATAAGTAGGTAACCTCATGAACCAGGCTGATCTATAGATGTATTTATTCATTTTATCAAATGAAATTTGTGTCTATATTAGGTCGGTCTACTACAGTACTCAACATTGATTATGCAAGTATAATGCAAACACCAATTAGAACGTAAATTGATTTGTTTGAGAATTTATCTCGTACATCTTATGTGATTACTTTACATTTGTTTATACATATAACAGAGTGCTCACTTCCATTTTGTACATACTCTGATTCTCATGTTGTGATATTGTAGTGCGGCAACTAGGCCTGATAAGGGAACCCTCTATAATCCACATGTGGCAATGTTATTATGACCAAAGCTTAAATTTCATGGAGAAAAAAACTATTTCACATGTCCAGACCTCTGGTGTTGTCCAGTATTTTTTTATGCACTTGAAATCCTCCCTATTTCCCATTAACACTATTTTGCCACCAATTAGACAAACTATGTGAGTGAACATTGTATATTATAATAATTGTAGTTGAGATTGCCAGCTATATACTCTGGATAATTTGATGTTGGTGGGTGTCATTTGTGTTTAACTCTATTAGTGAGCAGAGTTACAAATAAACAAATAACCAAATGTATCTTCCAGATGGCTTAGAGTGTAAGAGAGCAGTAAAGTGGCTGTGTGACTACATAGCATACCAGTGCTCCAGACCACCTCGGGCACACTCTAAGGTATGCCATTGTTTCTCTGCTGCCTGAAAATAGTGTTTGTTTATGTTAGTAGCTTGAAAATACTCTTTAAAAATTAATAAAAATAAAATATAAATAAATGTAATAAGTAAAAACAATAGAAATTTAAAAAGTGCTGCATTATATCTAAGTTTAATAGGACTACTTAAATACGTTTTGACCCAGGTTCATTCATTTCTCTTTGGAACTGTAGGACCTGCATTCTACAATAGTTGCTGCCTTCCACTGTGCAAGTGTTTGGCTGGTGGCCCACCCGTACCTGCTGCAGGACAAGGAGTGTCTGGCCACGGTCCTGGAGGTAGTGGAGTTAGGCATCTCAGGATCTAAGTCTCAGGTAAATGATTCCACAGGAGAAGGTTCCTTTGATGCTTTAGTTTCAAGTTAGCCATTTTTAAGCAACTAGGCCTTTGTCAGTTAAAAAAATCTCCAATAAATAATTCTATAAAAGGATAAGAAGATAAACAAAAGCAGTCTTCACCTTTGATTTCTTGTGCTTGTTGAATTAAGATTAAAAGCATGTGGTGTTTGTTAACATTCACATATTCATCTGCAGGTTAAGTCAAGTGATGCCCCACGACTCAAACATGAAAAGGAACTGAAACCTGCCAGCATGCGAGTGCGAGATGCTGCAGAAGCATTGCTTTCCTGTGTGCTGTCTCAGGTGAGTGTGTTGGTGGCTGGCATGGTTTTAAAATAACAAGATCAATGTCTGTTGGTATACTGATCTCTGTCTCTATTCATATGTACTGATTTTTTTTTATTCTTTTTATTTATTTATTTATTTTTATTTATTTATTTATTTATTTTTTTGTTTGTTTGTTTTTTTGTTTAGTATCTTAAAGATGTAAAATAGGTCCCGGAAAAGTTCATGCCAAATCAATTTAACACTAAATTTAAGTGTTATTTCTATGGAATTTGGCACTGAAGTGAAACCCTTGATGCTGGATATACATTTATTGGCATGATAACATAGTATGGAATGAGCAAAAGCTCTTCATGGATAAAACAAAAGCATGGGAAGGATAAGTCAGGAATTCTTTGAGGATGAGTTAAGGGAAGATTATGATAAAAAAAAAAAAAAAAATTGGTTTATATATCAAAATTGATTTCATGACTCCCCAATCCCTCCCTCCAAAACTCCCTTGTGGTTGATAATCCACAGAGGGTAGAAAAATGTCTTTATATGTTATTCATGAAATTCATCCCTATGTACTTTGCCTCCTTATTTCTTTCACTGAAGCCCACTTTTAAACTATGAGTAGGCCAATATTTTTAGGGACATCCCAGATTAGTAGTGTAGTGTTTATTACTATGATGTGAATATTACTTCACCACTTTGTTTCATCATGTGCTGTGTATTGCCTTGAAAGGTTGGCACCTTCCCCTCTGTTTGTGGAGCTGAGTCGCTGTCCTCACTGCTGGATGAGATGACGCTGCTCAGGCACTGCAACACCTGGGGGGGCTCAGATCAGCTCACCCGGGACTCAGCAGCTCAGCACTTCAGATACTTTGTAGCCCAAAACTCTATCATGCTGGCCCTTCTGGAACAACCCTTAGGCAACCATCAAGGTATGTACTATACTCCATGGATGTTGATTTTTAGAGAAAGCATGTGTTCTCAAGAGCCTTCAACAGGAAGTACTAGCATTATGAATTGTATGCTTGTATGCCGCACCAACATTTTCTATCACAAAATCATCTAACTTATTACCCCAAGAGTGTGTGTGTTGGGGGGATGAGTTTATAATGGTCTATGATGAAGAAGATCAACAAATTATAGTTTTAAGATCTATATAGGCCAGAGAGAGAGAGAGTCAGAGTCAAAGGTTTGAAAATATCTGTCATTAAAGGCAGAGTCCATCAGGTCTATAGTTTAAAAAATTCTTGTGTTTGAGTTTGAGTTAGAAATTTATCCCTTAAAATACATTACCCAATTTCCAACGTGTCACATGGCCATTATAAAAGCAGCTAAGATATTGAAATTGATGGAGAAAAATGCCTAATGAGATGATCGTTCCCTTAAATGAGAGACCCCAAAGCAGAGAGTAGTCATATAATCACCGTTATTCTGCAGTGCTCCATAGCCTAGCAAGGACTTTAAGCCATACAGTTGTTTTTGAGATAAAAGAGTTAAAAAAAAGGCATTCATTTTTTGCCTCATGAAAAGTTCCCATTCACACTTGTCATTGTCACCAGGGGTGTGGAGTCGGAGTCGGAGTCGGAGTCGGCTACGTTTGGCCGGAGTCGGAGTCCGTAAAAATACCCCCGATCCGACTCCTTAACGTAGTAATCATTTATCGTGTAATGTAATTGTGAAGTTTTTTTTTCTTTTACAATATCTAGATGTTGTCTATATAGAGTACACGTAATTCGGATGTAAACACATGTAAGAAAAAGGACCTCAAGAGAGTCTACAGGCAGCATCTAAAAAAAATAAAAAATAAAAATAAAAGATTTGCATGGGGGCCGGAGTCGGAGTCGGAGTCGCAACTTTAAAATTTCCCGGAGTCGGAGTCGGAGTCGGAAAATTTTAACTCCGACTCCACATCCCTGATTGTCACCCACGTTACATCTGCTATTTCTTTCATTCCTCTCTCATACATTCCCTCTTTATATAATGCTTTGTTCCTTACAGTTTTCATTTTGCTTTTCCAAACAGATATTTTTACCATTTCACTGCTGCTTCTCTCTGTTCTTCAATGCCCATTATATATATTTTGATTTATTTCCATGTATTTCATTGCTCTTGCACCATCACAGCTCAGACCCTTTTTTTTCAGTGCATTTGACATTTGACCCTCAGCATGGTAATTTCTACTGCTCTCAAACTTTTTACCTCCATATAACAACATCAGCACCAGGCACTTTTCATGAGCTCTTCCTACTCTGGCTTTGGCTATCTTTTGAAGCTTCTTTTTAGTGTCAAAACTATTTTATTTTTATTTTTTATTATCAAGATTCAGATTGCATTCTTAGTCATTATTGTATTCTTGCCTTATGTCATCCTTTGTTACTGAATTTAATTTTTGTATGGGCAGTACCTTCACGTCTTAACCGGGTTTGCAGTTTACCATTGATATTTTATTTCAAGTTATATTTTGATTGATGCACACTGCATACTTCCATACAGACTTGAATGTTATTGTAGTTTAGAACTTTGTAGTGCAGTAGAATCATTGTATTTATCTGATATATTCATGCACATGTCTGAACTGCAGATTTACTTTGGCATATTGTAGTATCAAAAGATGTTGTAATTGTTTGCTGCTTATGTCTAAAGCTTGATCAGTAGAATTTATTTTCTCCTAGAGATATTTTGTAGACAGAAAGAGATCGCCCTGGAGACTTTTACATCATAGCTGCATATATGTTGTATAGAAATTTGAGGTAATGATCTGATACTTGAATGACAGTTCGCACCCTGCCAGATCCCCAGCCAACGGTAACAGCTCTGATCAGGGGGCCATTTGGGAGGGTGGCCTGGACCATGCAGCTGAGGCACCTGCCCAGACACAAGTCCTCAGCCAAACTGTACACGGTGAACCCTGGCCGGCCACTCCCCATGAATGATGTAGGAATAAAACACAACGTCAAGCCAAAATACTTCCCAGACAGTGTGGACAGGATACCGCTCTGCAAAGCGTAAGTTCATGAGAATTGTGATTTCTTATTTTAACATAGTTTTGAAGCCAGAGATTTCTGAACAGCTTATTAAATGACTCTTTATAAATCTCACTTGTTTGAAGTTTATAGCTATACAGTGTGTATGTGGATGATTACAGATAGATATGTATGGGTTGATTCATTTGCATTGATTTTATAAATATCCTTCCATTAGCATCTGACTTTCATAATTTGAGCAATAATGATTAATAATGCAAAGGTCTATAATACAATAACCTTCCATTGCTATCCAAGTTTTATATGTAGAATAGTATGGTTAACTTATGCTGAGAGTTTGCAGGCATCTTTTTAGGTATTATACTTTAGAACTGTGATTGATGTTTATGTGATTACCAAGAGTATTGTGGATATAAATGAACACAATATGTGAAAGGAATGCATCATCACATTACAACATTTATAAATAATTTTTTTATGAGTTAATTTAATGACAGAAACTGAAAAGAAAGACATTTAATTTATCATAAAACAGTGAAGTGTTTTGAATTGGGATTATGGAGTAATATTTACTTTGTTAAACTTATCTTTTTCAGAGATAAGTCAATTCCATCCCTGGAGAGTGTCATCATGACTGAAGAAAAGTCCGCACTTGAACATGACAAACTTCTTCAGATCTTAGACCACCAGGTAATGTTTTGCCGGAATGATAAACTTGCTGCAAATCACTTAAAAAACACTGTTACCTATACATGTATTTTGAGTTGTCATGTACTATTTACTGTTTGCTTCATATGAAAACTTATGTCCAAACTGTATCTGGAAAGATTTTTTTACTTTGAAGGGAAAAATAAAAAAAATAGGGTCCATATACACTGAGCAACTAACAATCTAATGGGGAGCTGAAAGAAAATTAACTCATTCTTCACCATCCAGATTACATTTGAGGAGGGTGTTCAGCGACAGGTTGAGAGAGAGACCTCAGAGTATCCAGATGTGGAGACGGAGTGTGTTGCTCCTCCACTGTGCCACGAGTTCCAGACGGCTCGTCTCCTCCTCTCACATTTTGGCTTTTTGTCTCTTGATGCCTTGCAGGTGTGTAAACAAGACCTCATGATGATTTTAATTTGTTTTATGAGCAGTATTAGTTGAGGGCATTTACTCGGTCTCCAAGTGGAATAATGATACTGGGAAATGCAGCTAGTGGCCTCTTGCAGCATAGAATATGTAGGGTGTTGTGAGTATCTTGTCTTGTGTATTCTTGTACTAGAGTGACTAGATCTTCGTGACAAAGATATAGAGTCAACTCAAGATTGAAGTTTATGGCTATATAAAATTGCAAGAATACACTGCAATATATCTTTGGTGGATCAAGATGACACTATGTATGCTCCTCTGGCTCTACCATTTTCACTGTCTTTGATAATAATTGTATAGTAAGCAGAGCAGGCAGAGCATATTCCTAAAGTTTCATAAGTTTGTTTTGAATTTTATGTTAAAATCATTTTGCACTTTTATTGCAAGGTCCCAGGTTCAAGAGTTCTTGCATAAAATAGTTTACAAGGTCATGTGAGACCTATTAAAGGAGAAATGTGTGTGAACACATGCAATAATGATATGAATGCATCTAAGAAATATATTTCAAACTTTTGATCTGCCTTATTCTGATCATTACAGGAGTCTGTTGAGTCAGCAGTGCCATCGCTAGTTGCCATTGATTCCAGCATGGCAGGATTTGCTAGAGACCTTGAAATCCTTGACAACACGAACAACCGAACGATGGACACCGCTCACATGTTTTATGTTCAGGCCGGTCAAACTTCACCACTTGATATATTATCCAATGTGGTAAGAGAAATATATTAATATTTGTGAACTATTCTATTTTTTTGTAATAATGTAGATTTCATTCTTCACTGAGAGATTTTCATCATGTATTTTTTTTCCATTGGTAAAAATACTGTTCAATAGTAGGGGTTCACTGTTTTTAAAGGACAAAGGAAACAGTGCTCATTGCAGAAAATGAAAGTGACTTTCAAAATTTGGTCAGTGTTTTTGATAGTGTATGCAAAAGGAGAAAGCTGAGAGTAAATGTCAACAAAAGTAAAGTGATGGTTTGTGAGCGGAGTAGAAGTGAGGTTGTGGATTTTGTATGCCCATATAGAGTAGGAATTGAAAGTGTCTCCAATGAAATGGAGAGACAGGGTACAAGAGTATGTCAGGGAGAGGGGGGAAAGATCCGTGAGAAACTTTGAGCAGGCAAGGAGGGAGTGCCTGAATAGAAAGAGATGGAAACTCTTCTGGCGTGGCCATCCCCTGGTGGGAGCTCCTAGGAGCAGACATCGATGAGATGATGATGATGATGATAAAATTAACATCACTAAGAAAGAAATACAAATCTCAAAATTTATAGGTAAGTATTTATATGAAATTACACACATGAGTTCTTGGTTAAATCAGTAAGTATTTGAGTAATATGTAAGAGAACAGCAAACATCCTTAATGAAACTACATACCGAGTGTTATTCCAGGTGAGTTCTAGCTCAGTCCATCCTCATTTTATGGAGTTCCTTCGTGGACTGGGATGGACTGTCAACGTACACCAGCACCCCGGCTGGACCGGCCACGTCTCCACAGCATTCACAATCACTCCACAGCCGCAGGAAGGTATGATCTTCATTGTTATTTTCTATACATTACCAGATTATTTCATGCTTTTTACTAATCTGTAGGTTACCATTAGCTTTATTGGTGACACTGTTTCCTGCAGTAACTGAAATGGAGCTCTAACCTATTTCAGTAAGTGTTATGGGCAAAAATAGGCGTTGAGTTCCCAGCAGTTTATCAAGTTGTATGAATGTTATTTTTCCTGTTGACTTTTATCTACCGTATGTTTGTCCCTTCATTGTACCTGTTGCAATAGGTAATCTATAATGGTGACTGTGTAAGTGGTAATTTAATTGCATTACATTTTTCATGCCAGCCATTATCATCAGTACTGTCAAAGTGTATATTGTTTCAATGGTTCATCAGTTGTTATTGTCTCGCAACAGTCCCTTTTTTATATTTCATTCATTTTTTCAGCTTATGTGTGATGGTATGCAAGGTAGATCAAGTAACAATGTAACAGTAAGAGTGTGAAGAATACAGAGCTGTACCCTCTTCATGATCAGTGCTTTGCTGAAACTGACACACAGTTTTTTTTACTACCATAACAGGTATCATTGATGCAAACCATGGAGGCAGTGGCTTCAGCGGGCGGACTCACGTATTATATTGGTCTGATGCTCTCAGTGAGATGGCTTTTGTTGTCCCAGCCCCCTCCCAGGGTATGCTGTCGAGCCACCCATCCAGCACAGGGAATATTAACACAGGTATAGATTCCAGTGATGGACAGTGTTTATATACATTGTCTTATTGATTGATTGATATGTCAGTGTAATCTGTTTATATGTTTTAAGCATCAAGTAGTCAAACAGTTTGTGTTTTCAGTTGGCTTGGTGCTGGAGCCATGTGACAAGGCCGGGAGTGGAGGAGCTGGTGGTGGAGGTGGTGGAGGTTCAGGCAGTGAGCGCTCAGACTCCTTGCCTCCTTGTGATGCTGATGTGGAGGGTGGCTCCTCCATCTCCTCACATACCTCACAGGTGGGTGGTTGCCCTAGGGATGCCCATTCATTGCAACCTTCAGTAATGAACAAATGGAAGTTCTTGCATTAATTACCAGTTGAGACTAGGTTTTATCCATATGTAAAGTTCTCTCTTAATTTATCCCTTCATTATGTTATTATGTATTCAGGAGCCACAAGCAAAGGAATTAAAAAGAAAAACATAAAATTCTTGTGTATATGACCGTTACTTTGACAAGAAGAGACCACCAACCTGTCCACCAGTTTTATAATGACATGAGGTGTGTGGCTTAAGGACTTTCTAGTGTCTCTGTCCTTGTTTCTGGATGTAGCTTTCCTTCCCCCATTTAGATCAATTTCTTTGTGATTTGTTTTTTCTTAAGTCACTATTTTCTTTGGTAGTGAGACGAGAACTGATTTGTGTGACATTACAACATCCCATCACTGCCACCAATATCATTGGGTATTTCCACTTCTCTAGGCCCAGAATCTATTAAGGGGAATAAATCTTTTTCCCAACTTTCCACCCAACATTTGAACCCGGGCCCCTGAGGCAGGAGGCTTAAGGCATTTTGAAGTCTATCCTTCCCTCAGGTCATTACCGTTGGGCCAGGGCAGTCTTTGTTTTCATTCTTGGACCCTATTCGAAAGATATTTTCTCAAAGAATTACTGTCTTAGGTAATATTGTATAAAGAAAATACATGTAAAACTACTCATATTTTACAAATATCAACTTTACTTAACTATCCTTGCAGAATGATGTTCACTGTAATGAAAATGGCAAATAATATGACTGCAGGTCTTTATCAGTATTCATCTTCATATGAATTCACTTCATCACAGATCAGTTCCATTGTATGTCTTTTTCTTTCAGACCTCATGTGGTCAGGGCAGTGAAAACAGGAGTAGAAAGTTTGGGCGACAGACCAGTGCCCTGGCATGCAGTGACCACAAAGTGTACATAGTGTGGCTGGAGAGCTTTGATGACTGCTACACTTTCCCAGCATGTGAGTATTTCAGCTTATTGTATACACAGCTAAGACTGGCCTGGCTTGTGTGAAAGGGCATGTAATCACCTCATTCTAAGAGACTATGAAAACCATGTTGTAGTAAAACAAGGCTGTGGCTTTAAAAAGAAGTGTACCTATATTGGCAATTCTTTCTATATATACATAATAATGGAAGACAAGGTTTGAAAGACAGAACAAAATATATTACAATTCTTAAAGAGGAGAGCTTGACTGGGTAGATTATTGGGACAAAAACAAAACATATCTTGTTTGCAAATTTAAAATATAATTGTTATCATCATCAAAATATTTACTTCCCAAGACTGATATTTTCTTTTCTTAAATTATATTTTTAGTGGACCTGTTGCCTGAGACAGTGACTGGCCTTGAGTCGTCCTCATGGAAAGACAAAGAGGCCATGGTTTACATAATCTTCATCCACGCCCTCACCAATGGACTGTTCAGGATAAAGTTACAAGGCCGAAATGCAAAGTAAGTGTTTATTCATTCTTCATATCACAGCAAGTTTTGTTCATAGACACTAAATACACCATCATGCAGATCATTAAGCACCTCCATGGAGTAGTGATTAGTGTGCCTGGTTATGACTCTGTGGGCCTGGGTTTGAATCCCAGCCCAGGCAGTTGGCACACAGCTCACCCAGCTTTTCATCCTCCCTTTCGTTCTGGTCGATAAGTGGGTACCTGGGGAATCCTGGTACTGTTCTATTATTATTATTATTATTATTATTATTATTATTATTATTATTATGATTTCATAGTGTCAATATCTTTATGGATGTCTTTAATTTTCTTCTTGTTCTTGCTTAGAGTGGATTTTAAAATATGTTTTATCCTTTTTGTTACCTCCTCTTTGTCTTTTTGCTGTAAATGGATAACAAAATTTACAAACCATTTATTTTCTGTCCCAAAGGCTGAACATGGCAGGGCCACTAGTGGATGGGCAGGTGGTGAGCAGGAGAGTCCTTGGAACGTTGGTGAGGCAGACTGCACTTAACATGTGCAGACGGAGGAGACTTGAAAGTGACAGGTAGGTGAAAATCTGTAAGTTTTTCTGTGGCATAAAGAGTTATGGGTAGAACATGATGTATGTAACAAGATGTAATTTTATTCAATAGTATATCATGTTATCCTAATAACAGACTTAGTTTTGTATCATTAGATGTGATAAATCCTGATATTTACATTCACCTTATATTTCTGGAGTTGGCATTATCTTAAGTAAGACTCATATATTCACCTAATGTTTCCACAGTTATCAGCCACCTCATGTGCGAAGGAAACTGCGAATCCAGGAAATGGTACAAAAGTATAGATATGAGATGAATGAACCAGAATTCTATACTCACTTGTTTACGAGTCCACTCTGTTAGGCAATGCACTAATAGAAATGCATAGATTATAACACTGTATGCTTTTTCATCTCCATTTCCATATTTTCGCTGTTTCACGTATATGTCCAATCATCGCTTATTCATTTCAAAGTGTGTATATAAAACATCAAATTTTCCTTTCACTCAGCAGTCTTAGATGATTGTCATTTAAAAGTTACTGGACAAGAAAAATATAATGACATTGCTTATAAACTATCATTTTTATTTATCAGTTTAATTTTGGGAGTTCAAAACTGCACATCTTTACAAGCACCTACTTATATAGCCAATTTTAGTAAGTCAGTAGCTCTACTAAGATCACTAACTTCCATTTTAGTTATTTAGTTACAAGGTTACAAGTTACTGGTTTTTCCTTTCTCTTTGCACTGTAAACAGCTGGGTTAATGTAGATATCTAGAGTTCTGTTGGCTGACTTTGATATTTTGTTAAACTGATCATAGATAAAGTAATAAGTTCTTAGTAATAATGCATGTCAAATCAAATACAATCAAATTTGTGATTATGTCATACCAGTTCAGATTTTTGTATCTAAGACTTGTTGAGTATATGATTTACAGAGATAAATAATGCTGTGAAATCTTTGCATTTTAAGAAAAAGAATTGGATGTTTGAAACTCACATTTTTATTGTTTTTTTAATTGATGAGAATTGTAACTATCATTTGTATATATTGGAATTAGTTATGAATTAACTTTCCATTACCTGTGACAAGTTACATTTCTTGTGAAGGTCAGGAAAGTATTTTATAAGGAAGTGAAAGATACTGTTTAAGGATCATAAGTAAACTGAAAAATTGTTTATATATTGAGTGATCACTGGAACCTTAAATAGTTTTAGATTTATCTTCAAGACTGCAGTGTTACGTTATGTAATTTCTCTGTTCATGGAAAATAAGGTAGGTGCAACAGTTGGTTGGTGAGTGAGGAAATCAATATGGTGGATGTGTGTCTGGAGCAGGATAAGTTATAATGGCCTATTCAAGTATTCCTCCACATGTCATAATGGGAAAGAGTTGAATTTAGTAAGTTTTTCTTTTCTCATTTTAATTTTTGTTACAAGTCCTGATTATTGCTGTGTGATTGGGAGGACTAACACCATGATGATAGTTAAATTAAATGGGGACAAGGTACAATTTGGATGTGTATTTAAGTTGTAAATGTTAATTTCTAAATCGATAGCCCATATTCTCTTGTACAGCACATAAACAGCATTTGTTGCCACAGCTCCCCATTTCATGAAGAAATGCTGCTTATTTTTTTTCACCAATACCATCATAGATCTTGTTTCTGTTAAAGACATGGTAGAGAGACAAATTAATATGATATCTGTAATGAGTTTCAATATACCAGGTAACTAGTAACTGATAGGTAATATATGCAAATGATGCCATTCTTATATTAGAACTGGTTGAAGGTCTCCACATGCATGTTAAACACATCGTAAAGGTATTTCAAACATGGAAGACGATGAAAGAAAAAGTAAGGTTGTGGTGCGACTAGCCCCCTGTCTGTTCCCTTTAGGGTCACTAAAAGACAGGGAAATATATATTTGATCTCCTTGCAGGGACTTCACCCCTTTCAACTCCCCTGTGTTTGCACATTGCATTGCTTGGAGCTTCTCTGCCTCCCACTACCATGCTGGTTTTCACACCTATTGTGCATTCTTCACTCTTGCTCCACCAGTACAGCCAAGTTTCATAACATTCTTTGTTGCCAGAGTCAGATTCACAAGGCAACCAATACTTGCCTATCTATTACAATAATTTTTAATAATACTAATATTTTTTTTTTATTAAATGATAATATTTCAGGCATTAAAATAACTGTGGGCATTAAGGGTCAGCGTGGGCATTTAGCACTCGCGAGAGAACTTTTCCTTTTTATGATAATTTATTTTTATGCTTCACGGACAGGTAAAATACTACCTCTAATTTTTCTCTCCCTTGCCTCTGCCCACATCCTTCTTTCTGTTGTTAAGAAGACTCAAGATCTATGAGTGTAAATATTTATGCACAAAATAGATTTCAAACACACACACACACACACACACAAACACACACACACACACACACACGGACTCAGAAATATATCAGATAAAAATGAAATAGGTAAGCAGACCTGAGCCTGGATATCTTTTACATTGCAGCAGCGGGAAAATTGCACAGCTATGCGTGCACACTTGACAATGTTTTTTTCCTGCGGGACTAATGTTTTAAAAAGCCTTTCCCTATTGTAATGGAAGGGAAGTATTGATCACTGTGTGTGTGTGTGTGTGTGTGTGTGTGTGAGAGAGAGAGAGAGAGTGAGGTGTCTGTGTGGGTGTGGATGTGTAATTCACCACGGCCTGATCAATAGCTGGACACATCATCGCCAGTAAGTACCCTCCCGACAAGAGCAAGGGTCATTATAGTTGATTTCTGGGTATGACTGTGTGTGTGTGCGTGCGAGCGTGCTTTCGTGTTAAGAGGTTTAGAAGAGGATTAAGAGGTTTACGAGGAGGAAGAGGTTTAAGAGATTTACACGAGGATTATGAGGAAGAGGAGGAGGATTAAGAGGGAAAAGAAGGCGATTAAGAGGTATAGAAGAGATTAAGAGGAAAATGAAGAGTATTAAAAGGAAAAGAAAGAGGAATAAGAAGTTTCGAAGAGGATTAAGAAGGGTATTAAAAGGTAGAGGAGGAGGATTAGGACTAAAAGGAAGAGTATTGAGAGGTTTGAAAGAGGATTAAATTGAAAAGAAAAAGGAATAAGAAGTTTCGAAGAAGATTGAAAGGATTAGGAGGAAGAGGATTAAGAGGTATAAAAGAGGATTAAAAGGAAGAGGTGGAGGATTTAGAGATTTAGATGGTGACTATAAGGAAAAGGAAGAGGATTAAGAGGTTTAGAAGAGGATTAAGAGGAGGAGGCTTCTCTTACATGTTCCTGTTGCTACGCCTTGCACACTCCTGAGACAAATCGAAATATGTCGCCCCCCCCCTTTGCCACTCGCCCTCGCTCGTGCGGGTAGTGTGCAGCTGTCCCTTTAATAGTGACAACGCGGATCTTTTTTTCTCTTTTTACAGTAGAGGAAACAGTTCACGGACAAAAAAAAAAAAAAAGGAAACTTAAAAAAAAAACGCTAATCACTGCTTCTACAAAAGATTCAAGAGGAGTGTCCAAAAGATAGGTCAATTTCGGGAGGAGAGGTGTCCTGATACCCTCCTCTTGAAAGAGTTCAAGTCGTAGGCAGAAAAAAAAACTTTAATATTGTTTGAGATGATAATACCAGCCATTCCAGGACAGAATTTTTGTAGGCCCTATATCATAATAAAAAGTGAACGTTCCAGAAGAATTATTGCTTGTGATGGTAGCCATTAATTAAATCTCGCGAATAAATATAGTGGCTTGAGGCATGAGTGACTGTATTGTGACTGACTTCTAAAGGCGTAGCTTAAACCTTTCCCCTTCATATGTTAGGCACCGAGGCCATGCGTCAGGAGAAACGCACACTGGAATAAGTGACATCCAGACACTATGTTTACAGACCGCCAATAAATATCCTTCATAAAAATAAAGCTTCGTCAAACATTTTATATTGTATGCTCAGCCATGAGAGTAATGGACCATTAAGATTAGACCAAAGGTATTGGAAGGTAGATCGATGGTTCTTTTTCCGTCCTTCCCCTGGCCTGCGCGGTTCAACTGGATGGGCCTCGAAGTACTGATGAGTTCAGGGCTGAAGCGCATCGAGAAGGGAGCGTCCTCAGACTCTGTCCGGTAGATTTCGACCAACAATTGTGAGGGTAAGAGAGGTAATTCATATATATATATATATATATATATATATATATATATATATATATATATATATATATATATATATATATATATATATATATATATCAGAACCTCTAGTCTAGACGGAACTCTGCTTTATTCTATAAGTTATTAGATCATTCTTAGGGAAGCGACGGGATAAAAACTAGTGAAAGTGAAGGTCTTGCATAACTATTGGTGGCGTCATTTTTAACGGATTCCAAAATGACGTTTCATTTTTAAGAAACGCTTCCTTTCGGGTCAGAAAGATATTTTCATATAATTTCGAAATGTATTCAACTATAATCAAAAGAGCAAATTGGGGCCATAACTGTGGTATTGACCAGGTCAGTTACACCAGATAACACCAGATCTAGACAGTTACTTCATGCGTACTTGCTCAGTGAATCGGCGCGAAAATTGAAAAGCAACGAAAACAAGAGAAATTGAAATACTTCGTAAATGTTTCACTAAATGATACAAGTTACGTGGTTTTGGACTTCGAGTTGGGCCAATTAGCTGCTCTTGATAATCGTACCTAGCGCTAGTACCTTAATAATTAACGTGTGTTCGACGATAGGGTCGCAGGACTTCATATTCTTCGGAAACTAACGGAAAGGTAGTAGCAGGATTTTGCACACGTCAGCTCTTTTCCCAGAGTTACGCAATGCTGCCACGCATGCAACAAGGGCAGTTAGGGCAGATTGCATCATAACGCTTTTTTGTAATAGTCGTTGTGTATATCAGGTTAAATTGTAAAGGTTATATTCAGATTCTGTACATGAAGTCAGGATGCTTCTTTTACTCCTCAGGACTTTGCAGCCATGGCACTGGTGTCGACGCTCCTGAGGCCATGTTTTCTTGCTGCGCCCGCTGGCATCACCGGGAACGTGATGGCGGCGGCTGCAAGGCATCTTTGCTTCTTGGCGGCAGCTACTGTGTCGGCATGGGCGTTCTTGCTGCCAGCTGTTCACGCGCAGCAGCCTTCGGTGCACTATACAGTTAGCCCCCACCTGGGTAACTTCTTTACGGCGGCGGGCAAGAATCTTCCGGATAAGGATACTTACCTCACGCTCAGCCTCAACGAAAGTACGTATACTTCAAAGTGTGTATGTTGGTTGCTTTTCTCTGGGTCTTTGACATTATAAGCACATCCAGTGATGCGTTGCCTTTGATTTAGGAAGTTTTGAATTGCGGAGCAAGCGAAGCTAGATGTGCGTATTACAAGAGCTGCATAATCTCGTGTGCGTGCGTGCCAGCGAACATGCACACACATTTATATTTTGAGCTGATACGAACCTGCCAAGCATATCATTCAACATCGCTTGAATCAAATATTTCATGTGGGTGCGGGTGTTTAATCACATGCTTATGTATTTACGTCTACTCGCATGTTTCATTATTTGTTTCAGCTCTCTTGCGTTTTTAAGAAGCAGGGAGGCTTTAAAAGTTTAAGGAGTCTGTCTTCCAGGTGCGTGTCGCGTGGCTTGTCGGGCAGATAACCTCTGTTTGTCAGCGGCGTCGGTGACAGCGACTACTGGCGTGGGGTTGGAGTGCCGCTTGTCACAGAAGGGGCCACCACGCATCCTGCTTCTTGACCAACCGGACGCAACGTATTTCTTCTGGGAAGGTACGAGGACGCTGATGTTTTGCTGGACTACTCAGGAAGGGAAATCAGCAAGACGTTGTTTCTCCCTCTCATTGGGGAAGAATATCTGAGTTTATGCCACTTGGAGACTACTTCTGTAATTCTTTGATTATGAACGGCAGTCACTGAAAAAAGGTTTTCTATGTAATGAAAGATTCCCATGATAATAAGGAACAAAAAGTATTTATATCCAACCATTAGAATGATTAAATATACAGCCGTAAAACCAAATCTAACTGTAAATACAAAAGGACGTCGATTTGGTGCGTGACAGGTTAGAAAGGAGGTCGCAGTAAAACGGCTTTCGCACTAATAAGCGACTAATATTGAAATCAGTATAAAAAATAATTTGGTACTTAAGGAAAAATCCAAAAAAATCATATAGATGATTTTGCGTTAGATTTACATCTTGCTGTACACACACACACACACACACACACACACACACACACACACACACACACACACGGACGCACGCACGCACCCACGCACACACACAGTGCAAACACTTTTCACTTCCCGTGGCATTTCTCTAATTGTACAGCCGGGATGACCCTTGGATCGCACAAGCTGCGGGAAGACGGTCTGCTGTACTTTGAGTCTGAAGTGAGGAGAAACTTCAGCAGGGCAACGACTCTCTGCGACAGAATCCCTGGGCACCGACTGCCGATCATCAAGACCATACGCCAGCTGGACGCCCTTATGTCCATCATGAAGGAAACAGGTGTGTGTGTGTGTGTGTGTGTGTGTGTGTGTGTGTGTGTGTGTGTGTGTGTAATTCACCACAGCCTGATCACGTGTTGGACTCGTAATCGCCAGCAGGTACCCTTCCGACATGAGCAAGTGCTCTTTATCGTCGACCTATGGGTACTGCCAGGACCTCACACACCACACATCCCATCCCCCTTGCTCAAAGGGGGGACAGTAACCACTCCTAGTTAACGGAAAGATTCCGGCCTGAGCGGGCTCGAACCGCCGCCCAGTCAGACCGTGAAGCCTGGCAGCGCAGCGCTCTAACCATTTGCGCCACGGAGAGGTGTGTGTGTGTGTGTGTGTGTGTGTGTGTGTGTGTGTGTGTGTGTGTGTGTGTGTGTGTGTGTGTGTGTGTGTGTGTGTGTGTGTTTTAGGGAAGGTGGTCAGAATCAAAAAAATCCTAGAAGAATGTTTTTCTGGATTGCAAATGTCTGGCTTTCTCCATCACCTAGGTTAGAGATGTCTGTCTGTAGTCAGTACTTCGATGCGTGAGGATGAGTAAAAAAAATAAAACGCCTTCAAACAGGTGCCAGTGGTCGTGAAACGGATCCTCTTCTCATTTTAACCTGCCCACAGGGACAACCCCGTGGCTGGACCTACAAATGAAGAAGTGGAGGGGCCGTCTGGAGCTGTTCTGGGGGGACGGCATGGCCTTTGTTGATACGCCCGTGGCCAATGTAGCATCTGCGGTCGAACCCAACAATGATGGTGAATCCGCATGTATCCTAGACTTGGACTCCTTCACGTTCTTGCTGAAGCTTTCTAACTCGGAACACCACCTCCTCTGCCAGGCCAACCCCCTTGGCCTCGACTGGTGAATTGGTACCTGCCCTGACTGTTTATTATTTTCCTTTTGACTGACTGACTTATTAATCTCGGGAGCCGGAATGAGTTTGTCATCAGGTTGGATTCGTGCTTCTTTTTTTTATATATTTTAAGATATATTTAAGTCTGAGGCAACGAGGTTATGTTGAACTTTTTTTTTAATGTCTGATCTTTGAAAAGCTACTCCACGACATGCATTTCCGAGATGCCGTTTTTTACCTATTAAGTTATACCTCCAAACGTTGAAATCCTGATGTTATTTGATCACAATTTTGATTTTATTATCTACATCAAAGTATAAGGAATCCAGTCACACACACAGGATGAATATATATTAGCTTAAGGTTTTGTTATGTAATGATAAGAAGAGTGATTATTATTGGTGTATCATCGATGGTGCGGCAAAATAAATGGGTGACGTGGCAGCGCGGAGTGTTTACCTGTGTGCCGCCTTGTTTCACGGACACCCTGCATGCTTGGCTATTACACTGGGCAAACTTTCCGTGGATCTTCAGTCAAACCACGATTTCCGCTTGCGTGGCTCTCATATTTGCATGGTTTTCTGACATGTCCGCGATCTCCCAAAGCTACGGTAGATTTCACTGAAGGATGACGGTATTACTCACCATCTTCATCAGCAGCAATAACAAGAAACAATTGAGAACCACGCCAGCGGAAATCGTGGTTTGACTGAAGATCCACGGAAAATTTGCCCAGTGTAATAGCCCCTTAACGGCTGTTGACTGAAAGACTTGCTGGTCGAGAGGAACATCTTTAGTCAGTAATGGTACATACTAAACTTATCCTTCAGGTTCGTGAGTTATTGATTTTCCCAACACTTTGTATGATTTCAGCGCCAGTCAGATGGTAAGCACGCTACACGGGTGGTAGAGTAATTTATAATCATCGACATGCTTCTGTGTTCATTGATCATTGCAACTCAGCCATATTAGTAATGATAACAATAATATAATAAAACGTAATGATAATATTAATGATGATAATAATAATAATAATAATAATAATGACAAAAAGTATTTATTATTATTATTATTATTATTATTATTATTATTATTATTATTATTATTATTATTATTATTATTATTATTATTATTATTATTATTACTATTATTATTATTATTACTACTATTGAATGTTACCCAGCACCGGAATCGAACCTTTGCGTTGGCGCCGTTATCTGCATCGCCACCCAAAAGGAGTCAACGCATTGGTTCGATTCCGGTGATGGGTAGCATTATTATTATTATTGTTAATATTAAAATTGTTAATATTTTTATTATTATCATCATCATCATCATCATCATCATCAGGGTGAACACAGGGCAAGGCGCGAGGAGCCGAGGCAGTCCCGACTCACACGAAGCATTGAAAAAAAGATGTTGAGAGGGTGTCAATAAAAAGTAAAATAAATAAATAAATAATGTTTATGAACAATCTAAAAATGCTTGCATGAGCTATGACTGTACCCCGATCGTGTGTAATACAGAAATGTCGTATGCGTTACATAAACATCATCGGATTCATTAGCAGTCCTTGAATATCAGATGACATATTCCTTACTACGAGATTCTTAGGAAAATTGCATAGAATGATCGAAGAACTCCACAGAGAGTCCCAAAATATAAGTCTGAGGATCAATATTAATGAATCGAAGGGAAGGTTTAACCCGGTAGCAGCGACGGGCCAAATTTGTGCCATGATATTTACCCCCCAAAATAGATGATACATAATCTGATCACAAATGCTTTGATATATATTATGAAATGGTTTGTGTGAAGGGTGAATTTTTCCCATTTTTCTCGCTCGGAGGGACCATTAAGAAACATGATCCCCGCTGCTACCGGGCGGGACAACAAATAAAGGTCTCGAGCGAAACAGCTGAGCGAGGAAATACGCCTCTCTAGGTCACTCAGTTAGTTCCAACTCAAGAAACTAAAAGAAGAGAAAAATCACGAGAATATGAATGTTATGTAGCGGTCTTAGTAAACATAGTACCATAATGAGCTGAGGCCCCCCCCCCCCTTACACCCACCCACCCATCCATACACACAAACACACTCCCTTATTTTTTGCTTTCGCCTCCCCGTTCCTCAGCGGAAGTATGTCAGTTTTTTGTGCGTGTGATAAATAATTGCCCGTTTGTAGGGAGGGCGACGGAACGGTCAGTAATGAACTTGCTCCTTGGTCTGCATGATTTATAAGTTTTTTACCCTTTTGTCAATAACGTGTGTGTGTGTGTGTGTGTGTGAGAGAGAGAGAGGGGGGGGGTATATGTGTGTGTGGGTGGGCGTCTTAATAAATGGCCCTATTTGTTCACGTTCGTCGGGTCGTTGTTTCGTTGTCACTATTTTTATCGTATATTCATCTTAGCAGTTCTCTTGATGAGGTTCTTTTTTTTATCTCTGGCTAATCGCAATGAACACACAGTTGCTAATAGAACCTTTGAGCCTGTGTTTGCCGGGACGCGCGCCCACTGATCATTATTCCTGGTTCCCTAAAATATTGCCTGTTTTTGTCGAGATATATTCGCGATGTTGACATTTTATATTGCAAAGTGTTTGTGTTAAGATCGGCATAGTGAAATTTTATTATCGAAGTCCAGTTACTTGTCAAGAGATAGAGAGATTGGCGGTGGGTTGTGGGTGCTGGAGGTGTCATTGTATTCATGAACGGTGTGTTAAAAGATTAAATAGTTATTACTGTTATGACGGGAGCGCTGGAAACGAAGATGGTGATGGTGGCGGTGATGACACTCCTTCTGGTAACGCAGGCGCGGACCGGCATTTGTATGTAATATGTATAGAAGCTCTTGCACCCGGCACCATTGTTTCCGTGACAGCCGGTCGAGGTGGTGCTGACTGCTTCAGCTTCGTCACTACAGCTTTCTTAACAGCCGTGGAGGCAAGTACTTGGCACTATGAATGCCTCTGCCCCACTCGATCATATTTTGAGGCAGATGAACGTGTCTCTTAAGGAAATAACCTTACGGATATAACTGACCAATCCTCCAAGGCTTTTACATAACTCATCTTAAAGCAAGAGGAAGAAAAAATATTTCCTTTTAAAAACTTAACTTTTTAAACTCTCCACAGCCTCTGCGAAGCTTGCTGGGGAAGGTTCCTCCACACCATCTCTCCGCGGCGGCAGTATCTGGACGTCCTTGGCTAAGACCCACAACTTCATCCCGTCACCATCTGTGAGGGACAGTTACATCCTCTCCATTCCTTTGCTGCAGGCGATGACGAACGAACTGTTGACGCTCACGGTGGCAGCGGCCGTGTGGACCCTTTACGGAGTAGTGGCGGAGCATCCCTTCATCACTTACTCCCCCAACAGTACCTGGGGCATCCACTTGCAAGCACGCGGCAGGACTCTGAGCCCCCAGGATGCTTACGCCATCCTCAACGTCAGGAGCATCTGTATGTTCGCCTTGTCTTACTCGTGTTTGAGTGTTAATACTAAGGGAGATTTAATTCAGTAAGAAGCTTTCATTATGTAGAGCTGAGATGGATAGTCATCATGTGCAACGCGCGCATTTATTTCCGTCATGATTTTTGTCACGGGTTTATTGCTTTCTAGGCAGTTGTAACATGGCCTGTAAGAGCAACGTGCGGTGCAAGGCGGCGAGTTGTGACAGCGGCGGAGACGGCAAACTTGCGTGCTACCTAGCCGACAAGGGACCCACAGAGACCACCCTCATTGAAGCAGCTGGAAGTCACTACATCTACAGGATTGGTACGTGACAGCGAGAGGAACCGAGGTGCTGTAGCCCGCTACTGCTCATGAACAAGACAATCGACGTCCTAAATATATAAGATAATATATATAGCGGTGCGGAGTGAAACAGCGTGACATCAAATAAGTATAAAAGTTGAGGAATAGTCTAAGGGCGCCTCTTTTTACCGCAGACTCGTTGCCGGCCATGCACCTCGGCGTGAAGGAGGACGGTTTGTTGTACATCATCGGAGACTCCAGACTTAACTTCACGGACTCCCGGGGGTGGTGTAAAAGGATTCCTGGATACCGTTTGGCCATATTCAAGAACCCTATTCAATATTCGATGGCAATGAAGATGGTAAAGGACACCGGTAAGGCACCTTTGTAAATCCGTACTTGTAGTTATAAATGTGAGGTATATAATGACAGCAGATTTAAGGTGGCTGACAGATACAAAACAACTAACTAAACAACTGTGACTAGATTTGAGTAAGCCTAAATAAGGTGAAAATATCCAATCTACGTTTTGAAATATTATAGTAATATGATCAATATATAATGTAGAGGCTTGGTAATGGGAGTCGACACAGTACATAAAGCTTCTCTATTGTTTTCATAACCCTGACAGGTAAAGAGCTGTGGGTTGACTTGGAGCTTGTTGGCAGTGACAAGGTATGGGGCGACGGAATCACCTACGAAAACACTATCATCTCACAGACGGCATTGCTGCGGAAAAACAGTAGACAATCTCCATTAGCCTTCAGAGTTCGCTTGGTTACTGGCTTCGATGACCGCATACAGACCGTTCGTTACAACCCTCTCTGTCAGGCCAACCCACGCGGCATCGGGTGGTAAGGACACGAACAAGCAGAGTGTAGACGTTTAGAAGGCACTGAGGTAAGTTTGCCATCGTGTACACATCATTCCAACAGTTGGTGCGTAGGGGAAAAAAATAAACCGTGAATAACTGAGATAACATGAAAATGGTCTCTTGTCAAAATTCAGTCTTGAACGTTTTTCATTTTGACATTATTTGCTCTTTATGCTTCAGTTCAATTTGCAAGGGCAGTGTATTTTCTATCGGCTATAAGTATGCAAATTGGAATGGTAAGAACACATTGGCGAATTGATCACAGCTCTATAAAATCAATGGACGATGTTACGTTGTGCTTCAATGGGCTGAGTCTGTGATGTGATCTATCGTAGCGCTCTCTGTTGTGGTTAAGGAGTCTCTGCTGTGCTCTATCGTGGCACTTGGTAGGGCAGTTAAGGAGTTTGTGCTGTGGTGTAGTGTATCACTTTCTGTTGTAGTTGTTACCGAGTGCTGTGATCTGTCGTAGCGTGTTTGTGTTCGCATGGGCCAGTGTTTCGATTCATCTTGCCTCGCCATCAATTTGTTCGCATTCCTTAAGGTGCAGGGAGGGAAGGGGTGAGGGGAACAGGAAGCACATCTTGTTATTTGGCCTCAAAATATTATCGCCCCGTATCAACATATTTTATTATCACTAAAGCCAAAATGGACGACTGTTTATTATTTTATATATATATATATATATATATATATATATATATATATATATATATATATATATATATATATATATATATATATATATATATTTACAAATAGGACTGAAACGCTTTAATAGGAAACTAAAACAAGTGACAAAGGTAGTGAATTAAATCTAATACAAAATTTGTTAAGGATAAAATATACTTGTGAAAAGGTAAAATACATTTGAAAGCAAATAAATTTTGTGAGTGTGAGATAAAAAGTTAATAACTTATGTAAATATTTAACATCACAAAATGTTGACGGGTCAGCGTATAGTCAGATTAAGTTTACGATTTTGGGCTGTGATTGACTGTAACGTTCCGGGTTATTTTTTTTAATGTCTCGTCGACGCCAGCCCCGCATCCTCGCCAATACCATTTAAAGCTTCCCATCGTCCACCAGCCCCGTGCAGCCTGGAGCAGAGTGAAGGCGTGGCAGTGGCCTTCGATGTGCACTCGATGTAGGAGGGGGCCGGTATTGCATGTAAACAGAGCATACTCTTATCCGAAATCACGACAGAAAGGTCTTTGCATTTCTTTTGGTCTATCGTCACTACCACCACCACCATCAGCTAAGTTCTGTTAGTTGTCCACCATGACCACCTCGGTGGAGCCCCTGTACAGGAGGTAGTGCCCCGGGCTGAGCTGGAAAAAGCTGTAGCCATATATTTTGAGGTCGTCCTGGAGACCCTCAAGGCTGAAAAGCTGTGCCAGGTCGTTGTCCTGGTACAAGATATTCTGCAATGTGTATAAAGAAACAACAGACTGAGAACTCGTAACAATCATGGTGATAAATGAAAACTTTTCTCTCCTATCATATAGCAATCATATAGCAATCATATAGCAATCGGCTATGTCTTATTTTCAGTGGTGATGAAAGTCGTCCAGAGCCACCAGAGAAGGATAGACGGTTGTGTTTACCCATGCTCATACACTAGTGATGTTCGTCTGTTTTTAAGATCACCTCATTTGATGCATGCAATCTACCACCTTTATAAAAAAAATCGATGTACATATTTAAAAAAGAACAATATACAGGTCCTTGTAGAATTGCTTTTACTCACCTCGACTCGAAACTTATCTCCGAGCAGTTTGTTGGTCGTTAGAAACTCGTCCACCAGAGTGAATCCTCCTCCCGTCACATCGAATGTCAGCAAGTCAATCTGTGTTTGGTGAGGGAATGACGTGAAGTGATTCTTGTTCTTTAAATCTGTTTCTGGACTTAGGGAGGTGCGAGGGCTTGCTGAGGAACACAGTGTACTTAAGACCGACCTTGCATTTCACTGGAGAGGCGAGCACGAGGGTGGCAAGCAGGAACACGAAGTAGAATTATTCATTCACAAAAGTCTAGAAAGGAACTTAGTCGAACGAACACTTTGGAATAAAAGAACGCGTGACATCGGTAATAATTAACTAAACCGAAACAAACTGAAGATAATTCAAGTGCATGAACCAACATCTATTAATGGATGTTAACAAATTTTATCATGTCTTATCACCTATGAAGAGGGGTTCTTTTTTTTTACGTTTCGACCTATGGCGCCGGTAGCCATTTTTAGTGGGGACTGATGGTCGACCCCAGCCTGTTATGGCGCAGGCAAGTGTTTATAGTGCCGCCATATTGCTTGGCTCATACTGACCCCCCGGAGCTCATTTTTGAGCCTCTGTTTAGAGAGAGAATCTAGAGTGCACTTTGATAAGTGTTCTTTAGGACAACATGTCCTACTCGGCGCTTATTGAAAAATCCCAGCTGTGGCGGTGGGCAGGATTCGAGCCCGCGTCCTCCTGGACTCCGATACGCTAGCCACTCAGCCACCGCCTTCCCTTTATGATGTGATTATTTACGATTCTAACTTAATTCAGGTAAGGGAAAATCTTACGAGAAATTGCATGGGGCATCCTCGAAATGACAGAGAACATTTCTTTGTAAATTTCTGGAAATAATTCCTTGATGATAATACACACATACCCTAACAAGAAATGTGTACCGCAACTGAACACGCAAATCTTCTGAAGTAACAAAAGACTGACCGTATCCGCACCAACCGGCGGGACATAATGGAAAAAATGGTCTCAACAAAATGAATGTTGGCAGCGGAGAAATCAAGATCAACTTGAGAAGAGAGAAATATAACTTGGTAAAAAGGCCACCCAATAAAAAGAAATGAAATTGCATAAATAAAACCCGAATTCGCAGTCAGCACCCAAAGCAATGAAGAAAATCTTGACAAGGTGGAAATTAACGAAATATTCCATCACTCAAAGTCTGAAAGAAACAGTCCTTGACTGTAGATGAAAAGAGGATAACCAAAATCACTGTAAATTCTCTTCGGAAACAGAACTATTACGGAGAGGCGCATTATCCGGAGCAGGATGGAGCACACTATTGTAGTAATGGCTGACGCGGCAGAAATGACAAACTTATCAAAAACAAAAGTTGGTGGTATTCGAGATGCTCAAATCTCACCATCACACTAGTCGGCATTGGCAGATATCAGTTGTTATTTGCTGTATGTGAGGTACCCTTCGCACGTGAGATACACCCCCCCCCCCCACCCCCACCCCCCACACACACACACATTCACACACATACCTCCCGGAGTCCAGCGGCGGCGAGGACGGAGAAGATCGAGTAGCAGGTGGTGGTGAAGGTCTCCCCGGCGTACAGGTCCTGGTGGGGGGGAGCAGCAATGAGGCGAGGAGACGCCTGAGCCTCACCACCGCCATCACACCCCTTAGCCCCCTCCCCGCCACTATGAGGTTTTACGCAAGTTTTCGGAAATTACTGATTTTCTTTTAACTATTACACATTTACGTTGTAACGTACTTACTTTTACTGCATCAGTTTTTCACTCAGTGTTTTACCAGAAGCTTAAATATAACGTATACGATCCCTAGCTGGCAGATCGTGACGAAGAGGCGGGGCTCGTGAGATGTTGAAATTTGAGTATTTTGAATGGCTGCCATTTTACCTCTGTTGACGGCACACACACACACACACACACACACACACACCTCATACTTACCGTGTCTGTGGCAAACGTTTTGAGTTGGGTGTGTCCTTGTTGTAGTCTACGAGCCTCTTTATTTACGTTCCCTGTGTTGATTCCTCTCAC
Organism: Eriocheir sinensis; assembly: GCF_024679095.1. Lineage (NCBI taxonomy): Eukaryota > Metazoa > Arthropoda > Malacostraca > Decapoda > Varunidae > Eriocheir > Eriocheir sinensis. The sequence continues at coordinate 4,713,091 of NC_066548.1, forward strand.
CATCTCCTCCTGAAACAATGATGTAGACGGGAGAGGATGAAGATGGGAATGTCAGAGAAACTGCAATAACGCAGTGAAAATATCCCTTACGCAACACCACTGAGTGCCGGGGGTCAAACCCGGGTCTTCTGAGTAGAAGGGAGAAATCAGGGCAGCATACCAACTGAGCCACCGATTACTTAAAAGGTCACCGCGCCAGGGGACACTTACCTTGTGCCTGAAGCCCCAGCCCCCGCCGTGGACATGAAGGTAAAGGTGACCCCGCTCACAGTGCTCCACAGTGCGGGCTGGAGCGTCAGGTATACGAGTACTGCCGCAGAAGTGGCTCCTTGCACGGTGATTTTTTTTAGCTCATCGGTGGTTCACTTGGTATGCTGCCCTGACTTCTCCTCAGAAGGCCCGGCTTCGATCCCCGGCACTCATTGGTGTAGGGGGAAGATGTGGATGAGAAGGAGGAAGGGAGGAGAAGGGTGCAGAAGGAGGAAAAGAAGGAGAAGGAGGAGGAGAAGGAAGCTGAAGCGATGATGCGTGCGGCATGTATTCATGGCGTGAGTGCACTGTACCTGCTTGGTGAGCAGCGAGGCGGTGACGCAGGCCGCCAGGGTTGTGGAGTTTCTCGGTGCCATCCGTAAGTTGAGGTAGTTTTGTGGATCAGCCTCGATCAGTAGCCCCCGCCAGCCCCGCTCTGCCTCCAGCCACCACGTGTTGCTGAGCCACAGGCCATCCTGCGCCCCCACCTCCACGAACACGCCGCCCCCGGGCTGCGGCCACACACACCACCACACGTTAGAGGAGGCAGGAGGCCAGTGCAAAAGAAATATTGATAGATAAACGAATAGATAGAGAGTATGTTGCAAGCCTTAGTGATTCATTAACTACCATTCCACCAAACAAGCTCCGAATGGCTTTCTCGGTATAGTTGTAGGACACGTCGCCAGCCCAGGGTGGTTGGGCGGGGGAAGGGCCGCGGCCAAGAGGGAGAAAGGACGAGGGAGGCTCCAGACTGTTCCTAAGGTGCTGCAGGAGTCGCTTGTCGTTCCACTTCACCGGGTGGCGCAGCAGATTGCGGAAGCAGGTTACTGGAAGGGTCGGAAAAGGCGGTGCGCTGTACTTAGTGCCAAG